>NC_088874.1:1802265-2090962 GCF_032884065.1 Artemia franciscana
TCATATCCTTGTTATGCAGCCATCCGAAACAAATAGGAAATAAACAAAATTAACCGATGTTTCTTGCATGAAATCTGTGCAGGGTATGTACTTTCACACGAAAATGCCAAGACGCAGTTAATTTAAAAATAAAAATAAACATGGTTATTCTGCTGACTAAAGGACAGTGGCGTAAATTCACGAAAATGTGGGGGTGTGAGGGGAGGTATTTTTCAAAATATAGGTGGGTGTAATTTTTAGAATCTAGGGGGAGCAATTTTCTGGTTTCTTCAATTTTTTCTATGACAATATCAAAAAAGCCATATTTCAATGGAAATACAAAAAAAGACTTTGTTTCAAAATCTAGGGGAGGAGAGAGGGGGATTGCCGCCTGATTGCCAAAAGGAGCAGGGAACTAATAACAGCAAACCTCAAGTAAGTCTAGGACAAAATGAACGGCATCTAATGTTACCTCTAAATGCAAAGGCTAATCACACTTCTTAATGTTTCCCTGTCTCAGTGTGCATAGCTGGTAAAAGGGCATGTTTCAATGGAAATACGACATAAAGGTATTATTCGAAATGAAGGGTGGGGAGGTGTACAACCCCAATTAACACCATTACTAAAAGGGAATTGGAAACTAATAACAATAAACCTTAAGTAGATCTATGAACATCTAACGCTACATCTAAATACTAATGCTGATTATGCTTTTTAATGTTACTCTGTCCCTGTGTCCATAGCTAGGGTTGTGACCTGTAGCAGGAATGTGCTATTCTAGCACTATGTTATCATGTTTAGCACTGTAGCACATGCTACATTGAATGTAACACTGTTTTTTCCTTTATGAATTGAATATATAGGCATATTAAACGCAATTACAGGATTTATCTTATATTAAAATATATGTCAGCACATTTCTATGCATGACATTAGTCTAAATACCATTAAATATATATGAGTGTGCGCGCATATTTTCCCATTCAGCACTCTGATCAGCTATATTTTTATTCAGCTACATTGAAAAAGATTAAAAAACTGACCTAAAAACTATGCGCAACAAATTCGTTGACAGTAGCATCGAAAATTGCTGTGTAGTACGCAAATTTGGGAATTGTGTTACTTTAAAAACTGATCGAGGTGGCAATCCTGTGCATAGCCAGTAATACCACTGCTGCCTCCGGGGCTTTTGATATGGATATAGGGCGTTTCACTAATGTTTTATTCAGACGAGTAACACCACTCTGTCTATGGTGCTACTTGTTTTAAGTCCTGTTACACCAGGTTAAAACACCAAAACTTCGTTTACATTAAATTAGTGATTCTGGCAAGAGAATAGCCAAAGTATCCCATAAATCTCCTTATTTTCTAAAATGCTTTTATAAGTCACTTTATTTTGGCAAATTTAATCCCTTCCCTAATTACATACCACCGCTTCGTGCCCAACCCCGTTACCGATACCGAGCAAAATAATAAAACTAACTATTAGAATCTAAATTTCTCTACTCACAACTTTCCTAATTAGGGCTTTAAACCTATTAAGAGTTTCCCTTTAATCAATTCCCCATATTCTTTGACCTGGTAACGAAGCTGATTCATAAAGCAAATTGAATCCAAGAAGAGAAAAAAAGAATTTCTGACATTCACTGGTGAATGTCGTCATTAACAAGATTTCGGACGTTCACAGTAATGTATGTAAATTCTTATTTTTGAAGAATATCGCTGGGACTGTAAAAATTCAGGGCTAATAAATGTACCGGCGATTACCAGGGATTACCAATAAAGACCTGGGAACAAATTGGGTCAGCAGCTTTTTCTTAAATATGGTATTTACCGAAGTATGTACTGCATTGTAGAAATGTCTAAAACAATCCTTAGAATTAATCAAATCAGTAAGCTTGTCCATTTTGAACCCCTTTTCTGATCCTTTTCTTTTTTCCCCTCCCCGTTTTCCTTTTCTCTTTCCCCCTTGAAATGAATTTTAGCAATATATTAGATTGTTTTATGTCAGACCGTGAATACCATTGATGCATATTTGTGAAGTGTTTATGTATTTTCTGTCTTTAAAATTAGACGAGAATCATGTTAATTTTATTAATATGGTACAAATTAGGACGAATTATTAGTGTCCTAAAAATTTTCAATTTTTAAAAGCGGGGGGGAGTAATTAAAAGATACTTGCTAAAAAAGAACATAATTATCAATCCAGCGTTATTAAAGAAACTAGGCCATTTTTACATGATTGATTTTGAAAACGACACATTAAGATCTTGAATATTCCTGATCCCCAACTTACAAGTTACAACCAACGATTTCGCAGCCCGGCCTCGAAATCGGCTTGCAATAAATATCTTTATACTTATATATCTATCTATACATTGATCAATAGAGCAGAAATGTGTTTTATCATTTCATAGATGACGACATTTGACAAAAAAGGAAAAAAATTGACCTCATGTTTTTTTTAGGCCTGCATCATAGTATGCGTTGTATCACTAGAAGAGAGAAATGTGTCCCCCGATACTGTCCCATTTAAACAATGCCGTGAAATACGAACTAATGAAGCTTCCGGCACAGGTTCAGCGTCATCAACAGATAAGATCATAATTGGTACAAGTGCCGCAATTTGCGGAACTGTCGTCATTGCAGTTGTTGTATTCATTGCTTGCACAAGAAAGAAAATTAAATGGGGGAAAAAAGATGGGCTACCAGCTATTCTGTCAAATGGAACTCAGGTAAGATTAAATTTTATATTCCGCTTAATTCATGTGTCTAGTCTGTGAATTATTAGCGACATTCAGGCACGCATGTAGAAATTTCTTCCACAGGGGAGGATACTACTTTGAGGAAAATAACACAAAAAAAATATGAATCTTACAGGGCATTATAGCAAATTTTGTAAAAATAAAGAAATTTCAGGTAGGTGCAGGCCTGAAGGCCGCAACATTGCATATATGCCCGACCATGTCTTGAATGCACATATGGCCACGTTTGAGTGGACGGGATAGAATATTTTTCAGGTGAACGGACTTGGTCAATAGTAAATGGATGACCACAGGGTTTCATGAAGCTACAAGTCAAATAAGAACAAGATTTATCATCTTTAGACAAAGCCTTTATTTATTGTGGGGGGGTGGCAGGGATGGGATGATAATTTCGTAAGCCACATTAGCTTGTCATAAAAAAAAGTGAAGAAACAAAGATCGAGATTTTTTTTTTTTTTAACACCGATGGAAATGTGGAGCGAAAAAAGCAAATATTTCAGGAGAACAAACGCCCCTCTTCTTCAGAGCTATGAAAAAATTTCTTCTAATTTTCTGATACTGGCGAGTGGCTCACCTTGGAATCAGTTTTCTATGTTATTAAAGTCTTAATTCTGCCAATTTCGGAATTTATTCATTTGTCACTACTCTTGGTTTTAAGCGTTGTTCGGTTTTTAGATTTTTAATTCTTCCAATTTTGGTTTTTATTTGTTTTTCCTTTTGACTTTCCGTGTTGCTTGGTTTCATCCAAGTTGTTTCGTCCACATGTTTTAGCATTTTCTTCTAATTTGTTTATACTCCTAAAGAAGAAAGGTGGTTATCCTCCCAAAATATTCCCTTTTTTCGTCCAGTATTTCCGTTGGCCTTAAAAAAAACCCATTCTCGATCTTATTTCTTCAAATTTGTTTTTATTTTGGCAGGGATGACTCTGAAAGTATCCCCCTGGAGAAGGTTGTTTTATTTTGTTACTAAAATTAAAAAAAAGAGAAATATGGCCCTACACGAGGGAAGGGTAAGGAGTTTGGTGTTTATCGTCGATTGTAAGATTTAGGGTATTTTATAATTTTATTTTAACGCAATTTCTGGCCTT
This sequence comes from Artemia franciscana, assembly GCF_032884065.1. Lineage (NCBI taxonomy): Eukaryota > Metazoa > Arthropoda > Branchiopoda > Anostraca > Artemiidae > Artemia > Artemia franciscana. Next base: position 1,806,097 of record NC_088874.1, read on the forward strand.
CTGCTTGTCTCTTACCCTATTTGTGACTATTAAGCTAAATTAAAAACCATATAAACAACAAACGTATGGTTGTTCAAAGTGTGTCCTGAATTGGCTACAGCGTTTTAACCCACAAACTTAAGGCCTTAACTTGAATTAGAATCATTAAACCAAAACAGCTATTATAAACAGAAGTAAAAATTCAATAAATGACCATGTTTTTTTTACAATCTAACAGCTGGTGGTAACGAACTGTCAGCAGGAACAAATCTCCAGCATTTTTATTGGAGAGGGGGCAAGATGGATCCATATCTGAATAGTCAACGGGCATGGGCTATAAAAAAATTCTCTTCAAGTTATTGGGGGACAACTGTCCCCCTTGCCCCCCCCCCAAACGACACCCCTAACTGTCAGTGAGAAGCGACTCGGCCCAATAGTAACCGAAATTCTAAAAGACGGAATTTTGATAGCAATAGATACATCAAAAGGATCAGATTTTCATGCTGATTCTAAAGCATGACTTTCTGTCCCAATTCTTCAAGAATTGGGCCAAACACAAGGTCGAACACAAGGGGCGTTGGATTTGAATGGTAAGTATCTTCAAAGAACTTTAAGGCTTTAGCGTAAATAGCGAGGGTAGAATAGAGTAAATAGCGAGGGTAGAGGAAGGGGCAGCCCCCCTCATATATGGAATGATTCCCTTTCGTATTAATTTTTAATGTTGCTCCTTGCTTTCAGTTGAAAAAACTTTTTTATTTTAACAATACACTAAAAACAAATATAAACTAGGACATTTCATTTTAAATTGTTGAAGGCACTTGAAAACAAGAAACAAAAGACCAGCTAAATCCGATCATGGATTAATTTAAGATCCGCTGAATCCGTTCAAGTTCCTATCATAGTTCTTATATAGTCATAGTTATAATCATTATATTATGTAGTTATAGTCATAGTTCTTTTATTTATCATTTATCGTTCTTTTCTGTTTATTATTAAGAGATTGGTTATTAGTATTGATGAGTTGATGAGAGATTGGTTATTAATTATTGATTTTTTTTTCTTGATGTTTCGTTTGTAGTGAATTAATAGCTAGAAAAAGAGTTTTACGCACCCACCCAGTCGCAAGTGCTTTTGTATCTTTCTTCAGGCGGGTACTTGCATATTAGTTAAATGCATATGATTTATAAATAAAGTGAGCTGAACTGAATATGAGCCTGAATATGTCTTATATGCGCATACACCCAATTTTTGAAGGGAGGGGATAGAATAATGTTTCAGGCGCATAAACTTTCATTCGATTAAGATCCAAGGGACGACCGCACGGTTTTATAAAATTTCAAGTCTAAAAGAATATTCTTCAAAATTTTTCCTAAAGTGGAAACAGCGACTTTACATCTAAACTTGGCCTTAGCTTGACATCTAAGCAGCTATAACAGCCACATAAAAAATGCAATGAATAGTGTGTTTTTTACAGTTAGACACCAAAAACTACACAGAGGAACATTTCGTTTAAATCTGTCAAAAACGCTTTTTAGAAAAGTAACAAAAGAACTGCTGAACGCACGTTTTTGCATGCCGGTTGTCCTTTCGTGCAACATGCAAACGGCTTCAGTTTATTTTCCACTCGTGTCTCTTTAGAACCAAAGTTGAAAAATCCGTTCCTCTGGCAAAATTTAGTTTAAAATGAATGAAAGCTTCTTGTAAATGTATTGGTAGAAACATAATATGTTGGAAGTCCAAGGTTTTTTTTAGAAAGTGTCTAGAAGTAATTCAGCGAATTTTGTTTTGCGTCCTTTCGTGCGACTTGCAAATGGCTTCATTTTATTTTCCGTTTGAACATTCACACGAGTTAGTATACCATGTGGCAGTAAGTAATGCTTAGGAAAGCACTGTAGCTTTACTTGACATGGGTCTATTTTTTTTATTTTCGATTTGACAGACAACTACTACAACTGCAAACTCAATCGCTGGTGGACCAACTGCCTCATTAGCTGGAATTGGCATTAATGTGAATAGCAACCAAAAAGACTGGGATCAGTTATCTATGTACAGCGCCAGAAGCGTCGGAAGATCAAGTAAGTCTTGAGTTTGACCAAGTTAAAGTAGAAGAAGCCCCCCTTAGAAGGGGGAGTCTTATCTACAAAATTTACTAGCCATGTCAAAATAAAGGATTTTCTTTCCCTTCAGAACCATGGAGAAAGAGGGGGGTAATTAATCTAGTGCAAGCATGTGTAACATAATTTTTCATATCACCTAGTGAAGAACAAACCACGATCCATAGTAGCCAAGATTTAATAACACGTCTAAAAAAAGTATCTAATGAGAAAAACAGTCATGTGTACCTGACTCTGTAATGGTAACTATTATTTCGATAAGTCTTAATGGTAAAATGTTATTTGAAATCAAATTTATGGAAATTTTAAAAAATAACCTGAAACCCCTGAAAATCGCGTCGGATCGAAACAAAAATTGAACCAGTAGAATCGCCATTGACGAAAACCTAACCATAAAGATTAATCGCTTTGCAACAAGGTTTCTAAGTTCAGGAATAAAAAAGACGGGGATCAGTTATCTATTTACAGCACTGGAAGCGTAGGAGGATCAAGAGACCTAGCTAAAAACACAATATTTATCACCATAGGCACACAAACATGCAATCCTTAGGAAGACAGGAGGAGGGTATAAAATTCACTAAGCCATTGCAAAAAACTAAGGACTTTCTTCCCTTCAGGGGGGGGGGTCTTTATGTACAGTAGCAGAATCTATGCATTGTAGCTTGATTTCCGTGCGCAAAAAAATAGTATTCTTGAAATTAAAATGACGAGTACAATTAATCTTAGTAAATCTTGATGAATTTTCCACCATTCAATCTTCTAAGAGAATAATTGAGACTGTGACCTGTGCTTACAACCCCCCCCCCCCCGGAAACGCCTAGAACCCTTTGAGACAAGTAAACTTTTGTTTGAATAACACAGGAATAAAATACTACCAAGTATTTATCTAAACCCATTCTACTGACCGCAAAACTATGAATATAAGTAATTCCACATATAAGATGACCAATCCTCAAGTAGCTATACCACCCTAAATTATTATTCATGGATAAACCACTTTCACATAAATTATGGATAACTGAGGTTTATCCTAAATAAATAAGGAATCAACATATTCACTGAAATTTTATGTCTGGTAGGTCGTTTTTCTTAGTTTTGTATCAGGGTCACTATAAAGCTTGTGGCACCACTATTTTAAGCAACCCCCTTTTCTATTCTACTATTCACTTGCTATATTGCATATGGCACAAATAATTTGAGTCATGTATATCATAGCTTTTTGCATGTCGCCCCGCTCTTTACGCTAAAGTTTTTTACTCTTTTAAAAAGTAGAGTTGAGAGAAAGAGTCAAAGTTTAGCGTAAAGAGCGAGGCGTTGAGGAGGGAACAGCCTCTTTCATATACGGAGTAATTTCTGTTCGTTTTAAGTTTTAATATCGCTCCTTACTTTCGGTTTTTATTTAATTTCTTAATAAGTTCAAATGTCCCAAATTTCAATGAGTGAGACCCTTCATTATACGTCAAATCTCCTCCTCGTCAATCTTGTCTCCTTTACACGTCAAATACTTGAGTGTCATGCCGTTTTGGTATCTTGCCCTCTCAAAACAGTTAAGGTAATCGCATTTATGCATAAAATGCTTGATTAACCCTCCCGTTTGGTGTTCTGCCTTCTCCAAACGGTTCAAATAGGTCTATAAATTTTCCTTGAAGGAAAAGCTTCCTATATCGTCATTGTTTATTGAGCTATTCTTACTATTCCTGAGCAAAAAGGGGTAGATGTTTGGTGATATTTCGCTAATAATAGTTTCCAAGACCTTTGAACTAATTACTTCTTCTCTACTAAATTTTATCCCCTTAGGCCTTGCCTCTCTTGTTCTGCCACATCCCTCTGTGACTATCTCTGTGACCCCCCCAAAAATTAACTTTTCCCTTGTCATTTTCCTGCCTTAGACCTTGCCTCCCTCGTTGTGCCAAATGTAAATCCCCATTCTTATTGAATAAAATGGTTGAGAGAAATGTATAGTAAAGTTAATTTAAACAAGTGACCCCTTTATCTTTTCGTAGCGCTTTTTTTATTTTTGTTTTGATGTGTAGTTTTATTTATGTAATCCTGACATACATTTTGTGTAAGTTATTTACAAAGTATTTTAGCTTATTTTTATTTATATTCATTGATAGCTCTTTCACTATTTCCAAAATATTTATTACCATCAAAAAAATTGAAGTATTATCTTCTTTAAGACAATCTTAGAAAATGAGGAAGTATCATGTCTCAACTTTTGTTTCAAACTAGGAAAATATCTATTCTTGCAATCAAATTCATTCTGTGACTACTTTTTCTTTAGTACAACTGTTTACTACAACAGAATATTTATGAGTGAGATTTAAGTCGTGTCCTAGCAAAATAGCAGCCCAACTTGATTGCCATAGGCTGTGTCACAAATAGTAACAAATAACCCATGAAACAAATTCACCGGTTTCAACTGAAACATAAAAATTAATATTATATTTATCACAATACAATTGTCATACCTTATCTACTAATCATATAATGGAACTCACAGATGTTTTACATAAGTGCACGTTTTACGATGTAGGCTTCAAATACTATTTTTATTTTTTTATCATCATTCATTTCATTCAGTCATTCACAGCTGCAAAACAGTTATAAATAAACCGTTACAGCATTGTACGTTTTGGTGCGCAAGACATTCAGAAAACTAAAGCAGCTAAAATTCAGACGAATTATTTGAATCAATTGACAAGATTAAATTATTTTATAAGCACAGGTGTCAAATGGGTATAAGGGGTAGAATGGGCCCTGCAACCCGAGTCACCCCCTTAGATTTTGTAAAACACCTGTTTTTTTTGTGTTGTCATTGCAAAATGTCCAATTCTCAGTATTTTCGTTGAAAAAAAAATTCCCCCCTATATTTTGCAAACTAAAATTACCTTCTCCATAGATTTTGACCAATCAATGCTAAAATTTTTAAGAATGCTGGTCTCCAATGGTGTAATATTTTACCACTCATTCCAAATTTACAATTTTCACTAGCTGAATTTGCAACCTCATTTTCTTTTGCAGCACATACAGTGCAAAAACAATTTTCAACTTTTAATTCCAGTCCTATTTTTAGTTTTATATACAAATTTATTTATTAAACAGGAAACAGAAACAACAATGACTGACTTCCAGATTTTGCTGAAAGTTTGGTATAAATAAAACATGTACCAGCTGATACAATCGAGAGAATACAACGAATTTCGATAAGAAAATCTATAAGGGTTGCCAAAACCAGAAAAATCAACACAACTCAAAAATCTCCTAGCTTTTACATAAACACAAACATTCTACTTCAATCCCCCACTCCCTGCCTAGGAAGGCCAAAAATACAGAGAACGTGCAATATTCGGAAAAAAATGTCATTTTTACAATGGATAAAATATGACAATACTTTCGAAACCTCCACTCGCACCCACTGGCAAATAATCAGTGGGTGTTAGTGGGTGTAGATCTTTAGCAGAACCTTTGCTTTAAAAAATGAGTTAGTCAAAATGTACGTATCTGTTCTTGTAATTCAATACATGTAAGACGGTTAAAGAAGTAGAAATGTCTTGACTAAAATAATCACTAACTACAATTACTCCTAACCACTTAATAAATATCAATTTAAAATATGTCTGAATTATTCAGAAATCTTAATTTTTAATAATTTTATTTTCAGGGTCAATGAGCGGTGGGATTTTAGACGAAAGATCACAAATTGCACAGCAACAGTATAATATGAACAAACTTGCAGCACAGCAAAATGGTCTTGCTTCTCTTGGAGTTGGGCCAAACGGAAGGCCACGGTAATTATTGTTTATTTATCTATTGTTAAGAGACTTCTTAAATGCTAGATTCACAGTAATGACAGTTATTTAGTAGTTCTGAAACGTGGGCATAACGAAGACAGGATTAAGATGCACGAGATGTTTTCCAGAGGAATCGCCTAATGTTAGTTTTAGACGAGAGGGCACCTACTTTCAGAAACCACGTGCACCAGGTGGCACCTGAGCGTGACGAAAGTGTGCCAAGCTTGGTGGGAACTATGCCAAAACTGGCGGAACTGTTAGGCACAGGTGGCGTTCTGGATGTACACCTGGTGACGGAATTTCGGAAATCCCAAGATTTCAGGTACTCGTTTTAGTGACTGTATACAGGATTTTCATATTAACGGATTTTTCCGTAGGTCTATGGAATATAATGCCTATTCAAGGACAAAAGAACATAGTTATGGAATCTACGGAATACGGAAAAAGTGGAATCCTATTGAAATTGTTAGGCTTACCGATTCTACCCCATCATCCATATCTACCCCAAATCACCAGAGAATTGTTAATAATTTTCAGTCCGACGTCACCGGGTTGTCATACCAAAACTTGGATAAAATCTGATCTGCAACTCATTTCGTCTGTGGTATCAGACATTGGTAATTTTTTTATCAGGGTTTAGGAATAAACCTTTACAAACAAAAAAAGTTTGGAGAACCTTACTAAACAGCAACAGAGAAAAGATTCAAATCTGAGCGAAATTCAATCTTGTTAACTGTGAAAGATTAGACCGCAAAAGCCGGGTTTTCGCAGTCATATACAAGCCACGAGACTGTTGTAGCACCTAGTGACTTAAGCTCTGTCTTCACCATGGCTTTTCCCTCAGTCCCCTGTCCTCTACGACTAGGTTTGATTCGGATTCTGAAGACACAAAATATTTTTCTGAAACGTTGATTTTGTACAAATGGCACAATTTTGGGTTTAAATTTTTTTAAACCAAAGGAACATTAGTGACTATCAACAACGATTTTGTATATATAACTCAGGTTAGCCCAATTGTAGCTCAATTTAGCTCTGCTTCTTTGGGGTGTTGAGGTTAAGGCTCTTTAAATCGTCATTAAATATACAAAATAAAATTAGCTCATAGCTGTTTACTAAAAAAAATTGCCAGCCCATATCCTCTTCGATATTAAGTAGACCTGAAAAACCTTAATTAACAGAAAACTGCCTAATTAGCAAAAAAAAAAAAACAGATATCACGTCAATAGTAATTTGTTTGCAAATCTAAATGTATTAAAGCAGCGATAATTAAAATACTCTGTGAAATAGCTGGTTCTTAATTCAGCATATTTATTTTGAATTTCTCACACATAATTTCACCGATTAAAAAAGAAGAAATTTCACATCTGACAGATTGGCAGCACAGGCAAGCACATTAGGCAATCGAAGAAGTACAAAAATGAAAGTTAGACATACTTGAAATGTTCAGATTATTAAAAAAATATTAATTAATGTATATATTACTCCAAGCATAAATATAATGTTCGTCTATCCTTTATAAGTAATTATATATATATATATATATATATATATATATATATATATATATACCATATATAGGCTATATATATATATATATATATATATATATATATATATATATATATATATAATATACCATATATAGGCTATATATATATATATATATATATATATATATATATATATATATATATATATATATATATATATATATGTATACCTAATATATTGCTACCACTTACTTGGTCCTTGTCCAATGCCCCCTACCCCTCGACATTTTTCTCTTAAAAATATTTAATATTAAAAGCGTTTCGCAATTATATAAATTATGTTAGTCATAAAGACAAACCCTCATTAATTACCCTTGTTTTAACTTCAAACAAACCTCTGATATGTCTTTTTTATGTCATTATGTCATTCTGATAAGCATTTTTATTGGGGGGGGGAAGAGGGGTCCATATCCGGATTCAAGGGGCACGGGATATATAATAAATTTTTTCTCTACATTATTGGGGCAGGGGGCAATTTCCCCCTTGGCACCACCACCCCCTCCCTCCAAACGCTGCCTCTGTGGGGGAGAGATTAAAGGGCTGGACAGAGGTATCCTTTTTTAAGCCAAACGCTGATATTTATTCAATACGAGCTTTTTATTTATTCACTATGTATTTATTCATTACGAGGTATTTATTCAATACCCGCCTTTTAACTAGGATTTCTTATTAGATTGAGTATTTCATTATTAGAGCACTAGAGTACAAGTATATTAGAGTATTTTGGAATATTTTCTATGTAGGATTTTAGGAGTTACATAATACTACTACTACTAACAGCTCAGTGTAGTGCCAAGCCGCCCGAGGCCAACAGCTACGCAAGCTCCTCCCCCACTCCAAACTACAAAAAAGCGTCTCTCTTTACACCCTCCCGAGAAGTTCCGATTTCCATTTAATCCTTCCTTACGACCTCCTCTCACCTAACTCGGGGACGACCTGCTTTTCGTTTGGTCCTATATGGTTGGCCGAAAAGCACAATATTAGGAAATCTGTCATCCTGCATTTGCAGAACGTGTCCTTGCCCTAGCCCTACCTTGCCCTAGAAAACGGGATCAAACCACATTTGTCGAAGAGGTTACTGCTTGAAATGCCGTCAGTTGCATACAGTTCCCAAGTTCACTTATTATGTTCACTTAAGTAATTCACTTAATATGCTACTTAATGTTTTTCCCAATCAAATTATCTTCAGGGACTTTCTATAATTAAAAATTTTAAATAATTTGGCCAAAATGCACTACATTTACTAGGAAAAAGCCAGCTTATTATTCCCTCATATACCCCTTTGTACCATTCCTCATCTACCCATCATGTACATGTACATCATGTCATGTATCCTCATGTACTCATGTACCATTAAAACACTGGAATAAATACAACGGCTGTCTTGCCTTAAAGTCTTTCAAATGATTAAATCAGGGTTACCACCCGGTGAAAACAAAAAAAAAATACTATATTCTAGGGATTTTTTGGTTGATTTAGTGATTTTCTTCAATAATCTAGTGATTTATGTGCTGATTTGGTGATTTTTTTTTTGTTTACGCAATATAAAAAACCTCTAGTGATAAATCACTAGCTGTGGAAACCCTGGATGAAATAGAATGAGTGTTTGCATTGATAATAAAAATATAGGTTTTAGGTTTTATTTGAGCCCAACGAAACGATTCACAATGATTTGACTAGCAGTTAGGTCTAGGAATAAAAAAGAAGTTAATAAATTTTGCTGCTAAGTTTAGACCAGCAAGGTTAAAATTTGAAGTCGAAAAAATTATAAATTACATATTTTTTAATTGCAATTTTTAACAAATTTTGAGAATTTATCGAAGACCGCTTTTTAAATTTATATCTTTGTACCGATATACTTTAGAACTTTTACATGTTGTTTCCTGCAAAAATAATAGCGAAATTAAAGTTACAAGTTAAGTTTCCGTCTGAAAAGTAAGGAAAGGATTAATTTTAATGCAATCTAAAATTTTATCACGATTAAATTCTATAAAAAATAAAATTTATCGTAAAAATTTGCTCTCTTTACTTGAACGCCACTTTTGAAACTCGGTGTTTATCTTCACTTCTTTCATTTTTTAACATAAATGGTCAACTCGACCCATCTAACTCAACTCCCGTTCAATAGATCCCCTATTTGACCCAGCCCTCATTCAACTCAATCAGTGTGCAATTTACCTCCATGTGATTCAACCCTTACTCAATACAATCCCCATTCAATTGAATCCCTGTAAAAGCTTATTTTAGGATGAATGGAGGTTGAGTTGCTTGGGACTAAACAGATCTAAATGGGTAGGTTTTCCTAGGTATAGATCTACCGTTTCAAAGTAAGTAACAACATTAAAAGCACTCCTCAAAGCACTAGAGACCCTTTGAGATTGGAAATCCTAGGACTTCACCCTCCATGTAGCCCGACCTCTGTTCGACACGAACACCATTTAGTTCAATCCCATTTTGTTTAGCATCTGTTTAATTCTCAATCCCCAATGATGGGATTGATCTAAATGAGGTTCCTGTCGAACGGAGGTCGAGCTACAAGGAGGGTAAAGTCCCATGATTCTGAATCTCAAAGGGTCCCTAGTGCTTTTGTTTACATTTGGAAGTTCAAGTCACGAGCTTTTAATCTACGTAATCTATAGTCAAAATATTCTTTATTCCTTGCTTTTTTTACCAGTTTTTCTTTTATAAAAACAGAGGAAGTACAACTATCTCCCTATATTCACTTGGTAATTATTACTCTATATTTTCAATTTGAATAGATTTTACTCCTTTCAAAAAATCACCCCACCATAGACGGTAGAGGATTCATTACTAATAAATCCCTCATTAGCAGTCCCTAAACCATACAGTTAAACTCATATGCATGACTAAATGCCTAATGGTGTACTTAATGAAGATATATCATTGAGCTGAAAGAAAAGAACTGTGACAACTCCCTGGCTACTCCTGGCCGCCCTGGCAACTCCCTGGTAGTTCCCGTCTTTCAATACTCAGAGCCACTGCAACATTTTACAGTATTCCTTTGTGCTGGTATTGCTAATGAAGAAAAAAGTAATGATAGATAAGCCAACTACCAATTAGCATAGATGACAGCTTAAAGTCTGTTTTATTGAGAGCCTTCATTCTTGATTCATTCAAGAATGAATGAATCAAGAGAGTTCATTCTTGATTATGTAAGTTTAATAGGAAATGATGTTTCTGTAGCTTTAGTTAACTAAATGGGAATCACTTTTGCGTGATTTGCGTGAAAAAAGAAAAACGATTAATCACAGGAGACTCAGTTTTGCAAAAAATAATTGGTTTTCACAAAGTTTGATCAGCAAGTTTCTGTTTTTTTTTTTTTGTTTTTTTTTTTTTTTGCTACCGTGAGATAGAAAAAATTGTGGCGACCAATCGTTTGTTCAACCAAACAGCGTGGCTTAGAATGGTTTATAATGGTCTATAATCTCCACTTTCTTTCTAATATAAACTTCAAACTATTTAAAACAAAATTTGACTAAAATACTATTTTCAAGCATAAACTTCAAATTATTTCTGAGCTATTTTCAAAAACATATTTGGAAGGCTAAAGAGGAGATGTCTCCATTTTCTTAGAAATAATCTTCTGCAGATTATAGTCTCATTTGTGCACTAGGAATCAACAAATTCGTCACGAAACACGACGAATTCTTCCACAACGAGGATGTACCCGTTATCTCCCAATTCGCTTTTCACTAGCACAACTTCATTTAATTGTTAACACAAAAAAGAGTTAGCTTGGACTTGTTACTTACAAAAACAAAAATATAATATATATTTTCGTGTTTTACGCAATCTATTAGAGAATGAACCATATGAACCATAATGTCAATAATAATACCATAATACCATAATATAATTCAATCATAATACCATATGAACCATATGAACCAATGAACCATAATAACCGAAAATTCAAAAACGTGCTTTAAAAACAAAAATGTCAAGTGAAGAAGAATCAACGTTTCAGCTGATACGGGAATGAGAACTATTATTTCGGCTGATCTTTAGTGAAAGTTTATTGCGAAAACAAGTGTAAGGGAAAGCAAAAAGTAGCCTGAAACCCCTCTAAAATGACGTCAAGTCGAAATGATAACTGCACAGTTGGAATAACCATAGCTGAAAACCTGATATAGGAGAATTTAAGCCCCCTCCCCAACTTGAGCTATAAGGAAAATCCTTTTTTCGCATTGGAAGCAGTGAAGTGTCTCCTTTCTTATTCTCTGGTTTGCCGTCGCCGCTAGTGGGGCACTGAAACATCATAAAGAGATGTTTAAGGGCTCATTAGCCAGAAAATTGCTACATCTAAGGCATTTTATAAACAACAACAGATAATATTAGAATATATATAATTTCATCGCAAGGTTCGCTCAAGCAGCCGAGCGAACCTTACGATGGTTCGGGCACCTGCTTCGAATGCCACCACATCTATCCGCAAAGACGATCTACGACTAAGCGACCTCGCGACCGACAGAAGAAACGTTGGTCCGACAGCCTGTCCGAGTTCTTGACGATGGCAAACATCAGACAGGGCGAAGATAAAATGCTCGCCATGGACCGAAGTGGATGGAGGAGGCAGAAGTAACTTTCTACGCCGAGCAGCGCCCGGCAGGAGACTTAAGTCAAGTCAAGTCAATATCACTCATGATCAAATCAGCAAGAAGTCACGTATCCCCATATTCAATGTTCATTTTTTTATCCTCTAGACCACTTTTATGTGTCTTTTTTCTATAATCCTCAATTATCGATAAAATATCGTCATTTATTGGCATCTTTTTTTTGGGGGGGGGGTGCTAGTGGTCGCTGACGATTGGTTGACTTAATGAGAATATCTGCTTAGAAAATTAAAAGTAGATGGTATTAAAGTTCAAACAAAACTAATCTAATCTGTTTGCTTTACAGTGGCATGTCTTTCAGAAAAATTTAATTGAAACTATCTTTATTTATGCATTAAAAACGTATTCTTTTATCGCGGTAACTGAGTGCATGACCTTCTATATTTTTTTCCAGATGAAGTTTTCTTTATTTTTTATGTTTGAGGAAAAACGGTGGTAACATATGAACACCGTTATTGGAGACAATGGAGACAAAATGTCAAGGAGGCACACTCGTGCCTCTATAAAGAGGCGACCCACGACAATGTTAAGCGATCTTCGGTTCCAGTGGTCGCAGAGGGATGGGGAGGGATGCATTTCGTAGCCCGAGCTCCAACTAAGAAACCTGCCAAATTTCATCCCCCTCCAACTTTTCCTTCATGGGGAAAATCTGGCCGAAAGTTTCGACCCGTCAACCCCAGCCCCCCTTTAACGTTGTCCGATCGGGCTGAAATTCACAAGTTTAGGTCCCCCAGGGCCCAGGAGCTTATCCGCGAAATTTCAGCTCGATCCGATAACTCCTTCCCTGTTTTCCAGAAACCACGCATAGACACTTAAAATTCATTTTCTTTTTTTTCCTCGACGCCTACAGGTCACAGCCGACATCGGATCTGGGTGTACGGAAACTCATTCGATGCGGAATTCTCCGAGTAATTTTCCTGGAAAGTTTCATAGGAAAATCTTAACCCCCCGAAAGTTTCGACCCCCCAACCCCACCCCCCCCCTTTTAACGTTGTCCGATCGGGCTGAAATTCACAAGTTAAGGTCCCCTACGGCCCAGGAGCTTATCCGCAAAATTTCAGCTCGATCCGATAACTCCTTCCCTGTTTTCCAGAAACCACGCATTAGCTACTTAATTAACGCATTTCTCTCCATAAGAGCCCATGTTAATTTGAAATTTTTAAAATTTATTTAGAAGTTATATTAACCAAATGCAAGTGATTAGCTCAGTCGGTAGACCGTGGGACTTTTAATCCTCTGGTTAAGGGTTCAAGTCCCTTACGGGCGGTTTTTTTCACAACATCAAAATAAAAGTGTATAATTTTGATAACACCTGGACAGCTTATCAATTGAGAGATAACAGAATATTAGCTTCTTATGAGCAAAAGAAACATTTCGGTCATTCTATCTATTTTTTTTCTATTTTATACAATGATTTAAAAGCGGGGGGGGCGGCAGCCACCCAAGTTCCTCTCCTAATTCCTGTACGAGGAGTACAGGAATTATTAAATTACATCCACCATGGATTGTAGAAAAACGTACAGAAATAATATGAAAAAAACTCGTTTTCTTAAAGAGTTAAAGAGGCTGCGTCCCAAAGTCGAACCTTAAAACGTACAGGAATTAGAAGAGGCAGTTGGGGGGCTGCCGCCCCCCAAACCCCCAGCTTTTAAAGACTCTTTTGTACAGGTTTTTTTTTGTGGGGGGACTTCATTGTTACTAATTACTAGTTTCGGCGCAATGGTTCTCCTGTCCTCTTGTGTTTAACATTTTTCGAAGTTGTTCCATTATTCATTCATTTCAATTTTTTGTTAATTAAAAGAGGGCCTTTCCGAAGCGGGGGGTTAGCAAAAAAACAAAAAACCTGTACAAAAGAGATTTGTACACTTGATTTGTACAAATACCTGTATACTTGATTTGACTTGACTATATTAAATAAAACAATTTAGTATTGATAAACAATGCTTGGGAACAATTCAGTGTGTATATAGACTTTTAAGACAAATTTCTCTCCGTTTTAAATTTCCGCCTTTGTAGTGTTAGAGCGATGATAAAATGAAAGAAACACACTAATCATTCATAAGTATTTTCTTTTTAACTACTTTAAGTGTCTATTTTAGCATTTATTCTAGTATCTAAGATCTATTTTTGTTTTTATCGAGTTAAGTATCTGTTTTTAGGTCAGTGGTCGATAGTCAGTTAGGAAGAGGTAATCTAGCAGCAATGTCTGGAATGAACTTCTCAACTTCAAATCTGAATCAGCCCCTTATGATGGGACTCCAGGGAATGGGTATGCAAGGATTAAATCCTATGTCATTGGGACTGCAAGTAGGGCCAATGGGACTTTCTAGGCAAGGTAAGAGAAAAACTGTCATAGTACAAATTTTTAATTTACGCGGAAGATTTGAAGTGGTCCAATACAAGACATTTTCTTATCTTTTTATTATATATAATACTTAAATCCTCAATTAACTAAACTCAAACAATCTAATAACGGAATAATAGGTTAGGTTCATAGTCTTTGATAGAGAAATAATAATAACCAAGAATATTTACGATTAGTATAAACGTGAGTAAAAACTTCATAAAATAAAACAGCACCGCAACCGCAACTAAAAAAAAAACAGGATACTATCTTGAGCACTGCCTATTCTATGATAAAGGAATCGTCATGTCTACAGAAATTTCCAATACACTCCAGATTTTTATGTGCAACATGGGTCAACTTAAAAAAAATCAGGATACGACCTTGAGTAAAGTCTATTCAATGATGAAGGAATCATCATGCCTATTGAAAAGGTTTTTTTCAATTAAAAGTAAGGAGCAACATTAAAACTTAAAACGAACAGAAATTATTACGCATATGAGGGGGGCTCACCCTCTCGTCAATACCTCGCTCGTTACTCTAAAGTTCGAATTTTCTTCCAATTCTTCAAGAATAACCCCTGAATCACAAAGGCAGTTTAAATAGATTAAATAGCTCTTTTGAAAGTACTGAAAAAAAACTTAAGCGTAAAGAGCGAGATATTGAAGAGCGAAGAGCGAGATAATTTCTGTTCGTTTAAAGTTTTAATGTTGCTCCTTCCTTTCAGTTGAAAAAACTTGTTTTTTCAAATTTAATTTCTGATCGTTTTTTAAATAATGCTCGGAAATCTGGCACCCCCTTCATGGAAAATTATCTTCCCCCATGAAAAATTCCTCCATGGAAAGGTCAACTCACGTAACCCTCTCCCCGACCCCTACCCCCCCCCCCCCACCAGAAAAAATTCCCTCCAAAAACGTTTGTATACTTCACAATAACCAATACTATATGTAAACATTGGGCAAAGTTCATAACTTGTAGCCATTACCCTGGGGACTGTGGGGGATTAAGTCGTCCTCAAAGACATATTTATTAGGTTTTTCGACTATGGTGGACAAAACGGCCATCTCAAAATTTGTGTGCAATGACTATAGGGAAGATGAGCGTTGGAAGGAGCCTAGTTCCCCTTCAATTTTTTGGTTGCTTAGAAAGGGCACTAGGACTTCTAATTTCCGTTCGAATGAGCCCTCTCAAAACATTTTAGGACCACTGGGTCGATACGATCACTTATGAGAAAAAAAAAACAAATAAACACGCATCCGTGATCTTTCTTATGGCAAAAAATACAAAATTCCACATTTTTGCAGATAGGAGCTTGAAAGCTCTAGAGTAGATTTCTCTGATACGCTGAATCTGACAGTAGGATTTTCATTAAGATTCTATGACTTTTAGGGGGTGTTTCCCCTTTTTTCGAAAATAAGGCAAAATTTCTCAGGCTCGTAACTTTTGCTTAGTAGGACTAAAAAGAATTAAACTTTTCTTTTGATATATCTATTGGTATCGAAATCCAGTTTTTTAGAGTTTCGGTTACTATTGAGCTTTTACTTACAGTCACTTACTTACTTACTTACAGGGTTGCTCTTTAATTACAGTTCGTTACCACGAACTGTTTGATTTACTTTATGCTTCAGATCTTTTTTGTTTTCTTTTTATGCAAAAAATCGACCAACTAAAAAAAAAAAATCAGGATACGACCTAGAGTAACGCCTATTCCGTGATTTTGTTATTAGAGTTCAGAGTTTTATTCACCAGTAAATACATAATTCTTTTGTTGGAAATACAATATTCTTGTTCCCCCTCGAAAGACTCCATGCTTAGAGATAAAAGGGAGATACAAAAAAAAAAAATTGTGTGAATTTTACTGCTATGACCACGAAGATCAAATTCAGTGCATAGTTCTGAGCTACAGCAACGCTACCTATAGACAAGTAATTATAACTTGTTAAAAACAAAACTGCACGTCACGAGGAGTAAAGAATGTGACACATATTGCAGGGCCCGCAACAGAAAATAAAATAGTGATGTTTGAAAGATGGTGTGAGCTACAAATGTAATTCATTGATTCATAGTTTATTTTGATTATATGTTTGCACTGATTATAAGAAGTATGTGTACAGGGACGAGGTAGAGCGTATTCACAAGAGGGGGACATCCAAAAAGTTAAATTTCCAAATCAATTTTTTCTATCTTTGGAAGAGATACGACAAAGTTTGAATTTTGTCCCAGTTCTTTAAAAACGACTCTTGAAACATAAGGGTCGTTTAATCAGAACAATAAGAAGCTTTTTTAAAAGTACTAAAAACTTTAGCGTGATGAGCAAGGTGTTGAAGAACAATTTCTGTTCGTTTTAAGTTCGAATGTTGCTCCTTACTTTCAGTTGAGAAACTTGTTTTTTATTTAATTTTCTATAGATACTGATAATAACTTAAAGGTTTAGAAGAGTTTTTACGCGTTCTAAATTATAAATTTGGATGGTTAGATATCGGATTTATAAAAATAAACCCGAGGTTCAAAAAAATAGGGAGACACGGTCTGAAATAATTGTATTCGTCTTTCAGATCTTCGAGCATCGCAAAGATCAATGGCCTTCGGTCTACAGCCGGCTTCACGAATGGGATCAACAGTGGAACTGACACGCAGTGGTTCGCGGATGTCCCGCAATTCACGCTCCTCTCAGCGCAGACAACACGCCAGACGCCGCGAACAAGAGAGAGCAATGAGCGGAGGAGAAAGTAGCTGGGACACAGATCGTGAAATACTTAACGAAAACGAGACAGCAAGTGTTGTGGGCATGAACTTAAGCTCTGGAATGATGGGAGTTGGGGTAGGCAACAGAGGAGCAAGTCGAAGGCAGAGCATGTCAGGCAGTCGAAATAGAGCAAATTCAGATACAGATAACTGGACTGACCATGATATGGATGTTTATACTACAAGGTCTGCGATGCGTCAAGACCTAGTTCGGCTATAGTACTTATACATAAATATTTGTTATTTTTAGTTAAAATATTTTTACTGTCACCGAAAGTCAATGAAAAAACTATTTGTGCGGTATTTTACTCTGTCGAGGAAGAAATCCGTAAGTACAAAACCCCCAAGAAATGAGAACAATAACCTGACATCTAATAGCTTGAAAACCTTCTAATAAGTAAAATCTATTGCATTTATTTCAATAAAAATTTGATTAAACATAACTTTTTGCTTTCTTAAACATTTCAACATTTAAAGAAAGCTTAAGTCGAGCGTTTTAAAAAGTGTATCGGACCATTTATACCTTTAATATTACCTCGGGTTTGAGCGTCGAAGCATATTTTTTTACTTTATTCATGAAAGACATTTTCTAAAAAAAAGAAAACGAATAAAAGCCAGTCTGACCAAGTCCATTGATAACATTTTTTGAATTTTCAGGATAAAAGCTTTACGGTTGACTCTGAAAACTGTACAATCAGAAGAGCCATCTCTAAAACTAAGAATTAATGCCAGAATGTTACAAAAACGTTTTGCCATTGAACACTAAAAATAATTTTAAGAAGCCAAGTCCATTCTATAATGCATTCAAAACATTCTCTAAGCCCAAGCCCTTAGGCTTGCATCAAAAACAGATCGGTATTCGTTTTGGCAGATAATTGGCGAACAAAAATCAAATTCAGCAACGAACTTTTTTGATTTTTGTTTCCGCTGATGTTTCAATGGACGGCTCATGACACAATAAAATTGAAATTGTCAACTCTATAATATCCATATAAGAGACATAACCTCTTTCCTAAGAATGAAAGTAACAGATAAGGAGCATTAAAACCCGAAATGCTAACTTTAAGAAGGTGGAAACACTGCCCTGCCGAAAGATTCTCAATTGTCTATTTGATTTTCCATGCAAAAAAAAAATCCGAAATTATTAGCGTTGCCAACACGGTACAATTGTATCGTTTTTGGTACAATTAAGAGGTCCTGGTACAATAGAGTACATTTTGAAATTTTTTATACAATACAAGGTTTTGATTGCTCCTTTCTTCCTCGGGTATTTGTTCAAGTTTTAGTTTATCAAAATTTTCTTCTTGCTATTGTAAAATTTCAGACTGCTGTTCAGATGGTGCAAATTAACCTCTTGCAATACAATTTTAGCGAAAAAACTGGTAGGCTTACAGCCTATTTCAAAGCGTTGACAACGCTGGAAATGATACAGAATTCCAAATATGACATATATGGCTTTCTTCCTCCGTAGGAAAGTGTTAAATTGTGAATTGTGTGCAATATGAGTGCAATTACAGAAGCGAATAAATTGGAAAACAAACTCAAAGAATTCATGTCGAATGATATAGCAATGAGAAATGGTACAATTTTGCATATTAATGCAGACCTGTTTTAGATTTAGGCCAATTAATTGTTGTTTGACAGCTAAGTTACGTTAGGATATTCAAGGCCGTATCCAGGGGGGAAGAGTTTAGGGGTTCAACCACCCCCCCCCCCCCCAAAAAAAAAAATTGTCCGACTCGTAAAACGTGACAAATATGAATATAAACAGAATTTTGATGCACTTTTTAAAGTTTTTTGTCCCCCCCCCCCAAGCTGAAACAAAACCTGGATACGATCTTGAGGATACGGTTTATTGAAACAGAAGTAACTATTACAGCTAAATCTTCGAGCTTATATTTGTAAAACAATTATAAGAAAAGAAACAGAGTAAATTGGAATCTACAACGTTGTGCATTAATGGTCAAAAACCAAACGACAAATTTAAAAAAAGAGAAAATAAAGAAATATAAAAAAATAGACAAGGGCAAAAGGAAAATTATGCAAAAACCGAATGAGGATCCAACCCAACATTCTGGAGGACACTACGGGTAAAAAGGGGCAAAATAAGCTGGGAAATGTGAAGTGGCTGGATTATAGTTTTAGCATATCAGTTTTAATGAGTACCAAATTAATAGGTCCCTTACTCCAAGCGAGGCCAAACAAAAAGTCAAAAATTCTTGATTTAAATGGTATGAGGCCATAAGAAGGGACTTGAAGCAATTTAAAAATTTTTGCATGTTAATGTAAACGTGTTTTAGATTCAGACCAATTCAGGGTGATGTAGCAGCCAAGTTACGTTAAAATAAGGTTTAAAAAATCCACAATTTGTATTTTACAAAATGAAAAAATAGAAAAAAGAACCGAATAGATTGGAATCTACAACAATGTGTAACAATAATCAAAAAATAAAATCCAATTATAGAACGAGAAAAAATCATAAAATAAAAAAGAACAGTAAGCGACAATAAAATTATGCCAAGTACGAATGAGGGTCAAAAACAAACATTCGGAAAGACACTATGGGCAAAAATTGGTACCAAACTAATGGATAGTTCATCTGGGCCCAAACAAAAGGTGGAATGTTCTCAAACGTATGATACTTATATTAAAACTTTACAAGAGGGATTGAAAAGCATTGATAAATATTTGGGTGGTGGAGAAGCAACTTCAGCTACATTGGCATCCAGTGAATTTGTGCTGCAATGAGTAGTTAGAAGTAATAAAAGTAAAGAAGTAAGCGTAATAAAGCAGTAAAAAAAGTTTAGAAAGCAAAAAAAGAGCCTTCCATTGGCTGAAAATCACCTTTGTTTCTTGGTTTCTAATAAAACATGTACTTTTTCGCATTTTTCTTTTCTCAAACGTCATGGATAGCCAGTGTGGTCTTCAAAAACTTTTAAATGTTTCTTGCATGGCTTTTTCTGAACTTAACAGTATAATAATATGATCTATGCTTTATAAGATTCATGTAGTTTCTTTTAATATGATTTTTAGTTGCTACTAAAAGTTTAACTGCTATTAGATTAACAGCATCCCATAATAAAAGTAAAAAAATAAAAGTAATAAGTAACAATAATTAATAAAAAAATAATAAGAGGTAATGAAAATAGAAGCAAACTAATGAGAGAAAAAACCCAGGTTTCATTGAATTACGGAGTTCTGGATAATTGTTTTTCTTTCATACAAAAGCTTCGTGAACAAACGTAAAATCTATTTTCTATTGATTTTGAATTTCCTTGTTTTGATTGTTTTTCCTCGTTAAGAGGCATAAATCCCTTCATTACTTACTTTGATCACATAATAAATTAGTGCCATTCATTCGATAATTGATTATGATAACGGACAAATTCTATCTAAAAGTTTTTAACTGAGTTAGAATGACAGAAATCTGGATTTCTTTTATTTTCCCAAATCTTGAAACCGATTGCTTCCCAATAACAAATACGATAAATAAACAATGGGCAAATTCATAACTTACAGCCCTTTCCCCAGGGACTGTGGGGGGTCATGTTATTCCCAAAGGCATGGTTATTGAACATTTAAACTATGCCGAACAAAATGGCCATCTTAAAATTTCGACCAGACAACTTTGGGGCAAAAGAGGGGCTAGTTGCCCTCCAATCATTTTGGTCACTAGAAAAGGGCACTAGAACTCTCCGAAATCTTGAAACCAAATCAGCTATCCATTGTTTTCAGTTTCTTAAACGATCTATTGATTTTCCTAGTTTTGTCCTTTTTTATTTCATTGTTATGGGGGAAAAATAATTATTTCCCGAATGATCGCTCGGAAAGTTAGCAGTCTTCTTCTTTGATGCATTTGATGCATTTGATGCATTACAAAGTGATGCATTTGACTCTAAGTAAGCATAGCTCACCCAATTTAGCTTACTGCAATAGAGAGGGCCTTTAGCAGGTGACATTGCTAATTTTTGCGTATACTAAAAATATTCGAAGAAAATTTCCCTTATTCGAGAAAGAAGAGTCTTTTGATACTAAATTTATACGTATTGTAAGTATCTTAATTATTTAAGTTACCATTATGTAATACTGGTACCATTATGTACCATTACCATTGTGTACCATTGGTACACATTGGTACACTTACTATTGGCACCATTATGTACCATGGTACCATTAGGTATCATTACCATTATGTAATAATGGTAAGTTGTAAGTATCTTAGCTTGAACCCAAGACAAGAAAACTCAAACTATTCTAAATTTAGGCTTACGTTCACTGTGCAAGTTCTCTGTATCTTATTCTATTCTTGTATCTATATTCTATTGTATCTATATCTGTATTCTATTCTGTATCTTATTCTATACAGAATATTCTATCTTATTCTGTATCTGTATCTTATTCTTATTCTTTTTCTGTAATTCTAAGTTTCAGCGCAAAAAGAAAATTTCGCTATCATTACTACTACCAAAACTACTACTAACAACTAACCATTGTACCAAGTCGTCAGAGGTTAACACAGCTGTTATCGCTCTTCTTCCATCCCTAGTCTTTTCAATTGCTTCCCTCTTTACCCCCTCCCATAAAGTTTCTTTTAAAAACTTTCTTACGGCCTCTTCATACCCATTCGGGGACGACCTGCTATTCGTTGGTCCTAAATGGATGGCCCAAAAAGACGATCCATGGCAATATGTCAATTTTTCCTATTATTCAGTAGCTGAAATTCAGCTTTATATCTCTACTGAATTACAACAACCAAATTTGCTTTGCATTTTTTAGATTGGAAAATACGTTGAATATCGTTTGGAAATTACTGAAGAAAGTGATATATTCCTAGATTTTAATCAAATATAATAAAATTGCTTGAAAATCGTTGGAAAAAAGGGGAATTTTACTATTTTTTAGTTAGACTACTGTTTGAGAAAAACTCTAAGCAATATCATATTTCTGGCTAGGTGAATGTATGGAACTGAAAGCAAAGAATCTAATGATACAAGTATCGTGTCGTTCCAATGCAAATTAGAGCTCCAAGCCTCTCGTAAAATTGATTTGAGTTAAAATGACGTAACAACATAAGATGAATTGACGAAATAAGATTAGGCAAATGACAAAATAGGTAGGTGACAAGAAGAACCTATTTTCAGTTTTGGGAATCAAGTTCCCATTTAAAATATCCTTCAATCATTCTTACAAATAAACCTTAAGCTACTCGAAAAAATAGGTCAAGACTTGACCTTAGCAAGTCAAGGTGATCTTTATGTGGATTTAAGCTTTAGCTTTATTTGAATTGTACATTCACAAACAGTTGGGTTTGTCTTGACTCATGGCTCAATATGGCTCATTATGGCTCTTTGGTAAAGCTGATCATTGTTATCATGACATACAGCTCCTTGAGGAAGTTACCCACTTCGGTATATGCCTTATTTCCGACAATAGCCACTAAAAGACATTATGAGATACCTCCCCTGACCAACTCCAGCTTTAAGGCTCTGCAGCCCGTCTGGAGTGATGAGAATTTATCAATAACATTCAAAACGAAACTGCTTAGCTCACTCATCCTCCCTATTGTAATGTATACCTGTGAATCTTGGACTGTTAAAGCGAATCTTAACCGCCGCCTGGCCGCCTTTGAAACAGAATCACTACAGAATATTCTTCAAATAAGGAATTCAGATTTAAATTGAAATACTTCTGCCCAATATAGAACGAAGCTCACGACGCCTTTTTGGCACAAGTCTACGAATTGGCTTCATTTGCATGTTCGTATTAAGTATGTGCTAACAAATTTTAAATCAACTTTATTGGCATGAACCATATATGATAGATGTGCTGCCAATTATTTTGCCCAAAAAAGATTTAATTAAGTAATTTAGATTTGCAAGACGTTCAAATTAGATTTTGTTCCCTAGTGACCTTCAGCTTTTACTTTTATTTTGGATCTAAATAAATAAGAAAATAAATAAATGAAATATAAACAAAAGTACACATTGCCCAAATACGTTTTTTACTTTTATTCTTATTTTGGATTTAAACAAATAACAAAACAAAAATAAATAAATAAACAATAAAATGAAAATACAGACATAGCCCAAATAAGGTTTTTTCTTTTATTTTATTTTGGGTTTAATTTGGTGTAACTTTCCTCAATTGGAAGTACTTTCCTCACCCACGATACTCACCAGACCTCTCGCCATTCGACTACTATGTTCTCAAGCAATTTGATATCTTTCTCACCGGTAGAACTTTCACCAATCCGAACAAGACAAAAAGGCCTTTGTTGACTTTATCGTCACCCAAGCACCCATTTTTTTGCGGACGGAATTAATCGACTTGCGTTACACTGGCAAAAGTGCAATGAATCAAATGGCGCTTATTCCGACTAAATTGAATAAATCATCCATGATATCCCCAGATTAGCCAGGATACTCCCTAGGCCTCTCGCCAACCGACTACTACGTTCTCAAGCACTTTGATATCTTTTTCACCGGTAGAACTTGCGCCAATCCGAACGAAACAAAAAAGGCCTTTGTCGACTTTATCGAGATCCGAGCACCCATTTTTTTGCCAACGAAATCAATAAACTTCCGTTACGCTGCCAAAAGTGAACTTAGTCAAATGGCACTTACTCCGACTAAATTGAATAAATCACCCATGATATCCCCAGATTACCCACGACACTCCCCAGACCACTCGCCAACCGACTACTAGGTTCTCAAGTACTTTGATATCTTTCTCATCGGTAGAACGTTCGCCAGTCCGAACGAAACAGAAAAGGCCTTTATCGATTTTACTGAGACCGAGCATACACTTATTTGCGGACGGAATTAATCGACTTGCGTAACGCTGCCAAAAGTGCAGTGAATCAAATGGCACTTACTCCGGTTAAACTGAATAAATTATCAGTGATATATTACAGTTTTAAGAAGACTCCCAAAGTTTGACAAAACTTTTGATCCGCACTAATATTAAGAAATACATGCTCTTTCAAGCTTTGGTTGGAATGTTTTAAAAAATATTTTAGACGATTTTTTTTAAGATACATAATTTCTTCGGTTGTCAACACTTGTGATCTTATGTTTATAAATATTTTTTTATTATATTTACTACACCAACACAAAAATAAAATAACTTTCATCATGATAGTAGAAATTTATTTCAAAACGCGAGGAAATAGGGGAAAATAAATGGAAAAGGCGGAAACACTCACTAAGGATGGTTAGAAGAACATCAGGTACTACCGTACGATCCAGAAAACACACGAGAATTTTGCTTATTTGGATCAGCGAAAAACCGTTTTACCATTCTGTATTCGGAGACAATTAACTTAGGTTCATTGAAAAAAACTACGTGGTAGCTATATTTTAATTCAATATTTAATACATAGATTTAGTATTTTGGTGAGGTTAGGTATTTCATATAATGCATTCCGGGTGGTCTGCTTTATTTATTTCTGTGTTGTAGTTTCCATAATTTTGTTACTAAAGTATTACATTTTCATAGATTGATATTTCCAAAGATTGATCTGGTGGGCAGCTTCACTTACCTTGGTAGTATTATTAGTAAACACGGTGGGAGCAGTGAAGATGTTAAAACTAGAATAGCCAAATCTCAGGGTGGTTTTCCACAGTTGAAAAAAGTTTGAAAGAATAGGAAGATAAGTCTGCAAACCAAGATTAAAATATTGAAAGGTACACTGATGACAGTGGTCAAATATGGCTCTGAAGCATGGGCGCTCCGAAAAACGGATGAATATTTACTAGATGTTTTCCAGAGAAATTGCCTACGAATTGTTCTGGGTACCCGGCTGACTGACCCTATTTCAAACAGAAAGCTGTACGAAAAGTGTGGTTCAATCCCACTTTCTAGGGCTAAAATGAAAGAAAGGTTGAGATGCTAGGGCACGTTCTGCGGATGAAGAATGAAAAATTACCGAATATTGTCCTTTTCGGCTAACGGTCTAGGGCTAAACGGAAAGCAGGTCGTCCTCGTTTGGGGTGGGAGGACGTCATAAAGAAAGATTTAAAGGAAATAGAAACTTCCTAGAGGGTTTAAAAAGGGAGACTTGGAATAGATTGGAATGGAGGATGAGCGTCCGTAGCTGTGTTGGCCTCAGGCGACTTGGTCCTGTGGTGAATTGTCAGTAGTAGTAGTAGTATATTTTCATAATACTTTGGTATGTTTATAAGGATAAACCTAACTTCACTTCTCGAGTGTGATCTGGGTTATACGATAGTACCGAATATCACACAAACAAAGCAAGGAAGGGGGGCTTGGGGCCCCTAGCCCACAAATTCTAAGTTTTTCCAAATTTCTTGGCACTTCTTACTTGCATTATTGAATTTTTTTTCCATTGCCCTCTTCAAAAAACAAAACTCCTTCGTGTGTACTGTCACACAACTCAACAACTTAAACTGCGCAATTAAAAGTTACAGTATTTTCAGGACACTTGCGAAATATGCCTATCATCTGGATGGACGATTTTCGAAAAGATACCAGAAATTCTAATCGTAAACGAAATTAAATAAAAAAAACTTGATTTCTTGAAGTGAAAGTAAGATGCAAAATTAAAACTTAAAAAAAACAGAAATTATTCCATATATGAGGGGGGGGGAACGTCCTTTCCTCATACCTCACTCTTTATGCTAAAGTCTGAAGTTTTTTAAAAATATTCAAATTTCAACGGTCTTAGGAGTCGTTCTTCAAGAAACGGGATAAACAGTCAAACTTTATGGTATAGAACGAGGGATGAGGAAGAGCAACTGCCTCCACATAAACGGGATAATGTTTGCTCAGGTTAAGTTTCAGTGTTCTTCCATACTTTCAGTTGAAAAAATTGTTGTTTTTTTTTTTTTAATTTCCTACCATTAAGATAGTCCCAGGAAATTCACCTTCCCGATTACCATCGGAAACTTTCCTTCTCAAGGAAAATTATCCCCTAGGAAAATCCTCCCCGCTAAAAATCTGCTCTACAAATTCCGTATAATTCCCTATAACAAATAAAATTTGTAAACAATGGACGAGTTGAATAACTAACAGCCGTTTCCCCATGGCCCCTGGGGGATAGTATCACCCCTAGAGGCATTATTATTGGACCTTTTAATGATTCTGAGCCAAATGGATATCCCAAAATTTTGATCAGAAATCTTTGAGCATATAATCTTGAACTATATATACTCCCACTCGAAATATTGTGGTTGGGTTACTATTTTGTAGTATACCCGGAAGCATCAAATTAATCCCATGCAAATAAATTTCCCGTAAATCCAAGAGCACTGGGCATTTCCGGAGAAAATGATCCAAGTCTTCATCATCATCATTACAAAGGGGACAAACATACCGCCTATCAGGACCAACTATCATTTTATTTTTGTCGAAAGTTTTTTGCCTGTTCTGTATTGGAAGACAATTTGCCCTAAGCTGAATCCAACTACGTAGAATCATAGCCGGTACATTAAATTTAAAATAAACTTCCTCTCCAAAACTAGGTTTTGCCTGCTTATAATGTTGTAGGGTTGTAGAATCTAAAACCAGCCATTGCCAATGCTGGATTTCCTGACTCTCTAATATAAATCGTACCTGGCTTTCTAAATTTGTTGGTACATCACTAGAGCAAAGACCATTATCCCATAAATAAGGCATTCCTACTTTTTCTAGTAATGATTTAATTTGGGATGGCCACGAGATTTTTAAACCACATTTCAACATCTCTTCATATGCCGCTCTTACTAGTCTATTTTCATTACTCTTAGTTAACTTACTACTTAGTTAACTAACTTACTTACTAACTTACTACTTAGTTAACTTACTTCAACCAGAATCTAAGCATTAAAATATACCTACGTAGCTTTAAAGAAAACAGGCCCACATCACCTTTCAGAATCTGTGAATGAGTTGTCTGATGTAGACCAAACACTCTTTTATAATACTGGAGCTGAAGGGACTCCAGTTGCTGCACCGTTTCTCCACCCCATATCTCTGCTCCATATTCTATCACGGGTAAAATTTTTGTGTTAAATATTCTTTTATGCATTTTTAGGTTTTTAATCCCCATTATCGTCGGGTTTCTAAATATTGCTGACATGGCCACCTTACCACTCTTAATTATTTCATCAACATGACTCCTTAGGCTTCCATTATCCGATAAGATAAAGCCTAAATATTTTATTCTTTTACTTATAAATAGTTCCTTATTTTAAATTTAAATGTATACTTTTCATCGCCCCCAACCCTCCTTCTTTTAAAAATAACAACTTCGCTCTTTTCAGTATTCAGCCTTAATTTTTTTTTATCTGCAAATAGTCTTCTATGAGATTCAAAAGAGTCTGTAGATCTTGCGGTTTATTAGCCACCAAAGCAATATCATCTGCAAATAATAAGAGAGATAGTTTTTGAGTCCCTAGGCTAACTTTCGGAGCCCATCTATTCTCTAGAAAGTTTACAACATCATTAATAAAAATATTAAACAACTTAGGTGAAAGGGTGCTGCCCTGTTTTACTCTCCCGCTTAATATCAAAAAGCTTCGAAAACCTATTACCAACTTGAATGATTCCACTCACACAAGTATACATGCTCACTATCAATCTAACAAATGAATGGGGAAGGCCAATATTTAGCATGGCATCATTCAATAACTCTCTGTCGACACTATCAAAAGCCTTATGGAGATCCAGAACCACTCACATAAAACAAACCACTCGCCTAAAATTTGGAGTTAAAACTGTCGAAAAGCTGAAATCTGTACAATAAAGTGTAATTCCAACTCCATTTAGCAGAGTCGGTCATAAGCAGGGTAAGTAGCTTATGGGCATACAACATTTTCTATTGCGACCTTGGAGTCTTGTGGGGACTATGCTTGGACTTTAGTTTTTTCATAATAAATGAATTGGAAAATTGAAAAGACAACAAATGTTTTGAAAAAGCCACAACGATGAAATAGAAAGTTGATTACACAAATAATAAACAATTTATATTTGTATTTTCATTTCTAGGTCATTTGATAATAATACTTGAAAGGAAGTTGGATATTCAAATATTCAAATAACGAGAAAGCCATAATTTCGGTGGCGATAATTTACAAAAATGATATAGGAGGAGGGGGATTAACTTCCAAAATCTAGGAAGTAGAGACAATTTTTTTGTTGATTCCTTCCAACAAAAAGTGTATATTTCAATGAAAACCCTAAAACAAAGTTATTTTTCAAAATCTAAGAGGGGGGAGGGCAAAAAAGATAGAGAGGAATATTACCCTCTCTAATTCCCTTCCACCTAATGTGTGCCATTTCATACTTGTCATATGCGCCATTTGCGTAGATTATTTACTGATATATTTGTAATCTCGCAAAAGTATTTATTCCTTGTGTTTTTCAATACTGCCATCTATTTTTTTTAATTGCGACTCCGAATAAGACTTAAATTAACTTTATATTAGCTTCAAATGTTTTAGCCAATGCACAGTAGAGAAGGAATTTTCTTTTACATCTATGAAAATTGGGCAGTCACTCAGGATTTACACATAGTAAATACTGAAACATATGCACCCTAAGATTCACTGTTGGCATATGCTTTTCATTTCAGTCAATTGTAATTTTAGCCAAAGTCGAACAGAGTAAGCCTTCGATAAGTTTATTAGCAAGTTTGTACTAAAGTTTGTGTTAATGGAAGGTTAGGATTTCTTTTTAGGTCAAAGAATTGGTTATTGTGTTAAGGAAACTAATAACAAAATAAGCTCAACGTGTCTTTAACACAAACAAGCAGGGGCGGGTCCAAAGAGTTGTTTAGGGGCACATGGCCCCGCCCTAGAACGTCGAAAACTGCAATAATTGTGAAGATGGAGGATGAAGAAAGAATACCAGTGATAGAACCCACATTTCGGTAGTTTCTACTCCCCCAAAAGGAGATTCTATATCTGCCCCTGCCAACAAGGACGTCAGGAAAAGGATGAGCTCTATATCAAATCGACTTTCCCCCTCTTAAAAAATTAATCTTTACTGAATATTATCAATTTTCAAGCCCTTTCACAAAAAATGTAATAACAGTGAACGCATTACTCAAGAGTAGAGGTATCAGCTCGATTTAAGAATGAGGAGCTTGATCAGGTAGAAGCATCAGCTTGATTCAGTAAAAAGATCAGCATGATGAGACTCCCAAGACTAAGAAATTTTGTTGAGGAAAACAGTGTAATCTTACATAAGGGAGACGATTCTTCATTATGAAATTAACAAATGAGAAATGCCTAAATTGCACAGCCCTCTTTGTCCTGATTTTGCTCCTGATGCCTCTGAACTGATGCCGAAGATTTAATGAGAGCTTCGAAAAAGAAAGAGTAGAGAATAAAGCTCTTGACAGAGTTCTGCGAAGGAGGAGCTTGGGAACTTCTTCACGGGCGGCCTGATGCTCCAATTAGTTATTATGAATAGAACTACTTCTATTCATAACATTTTCTGAAGCATTGTCTTAGTGTTGTTGTTGTCATATTCTTGGCTGTTTTGTTGTTTTCGGTTTTTTTTGTGTGTTTTTTTTTGTGTTTTTTTTTTTTTTAGAGTAGAACAATTTTTTGTATATACATAGAAATTTGTTTACGTGCATGCGTGAAACTTAGAAAAAAAAATAAAAAAATCATCAATTTCTCAAATTTTCTTACTGGATTGACTGCTATTTGTCAATACCGCGTTTTCCACGAAGTGGAAAAAAAAGCAAAGAAAAAAAATGAAAAAGATTGTAGCCAATGAAAAAAGCATGAATAAATATGCAGATCAAGACCTCTGCTTAATCGTCCTCAGTGAATAAAATCAAATCAAGAGTAAAAATATATACGTAAAAGTCTTAAGGACAAAATAAAAACCAACACTAAATTAAAGAATGTCCTTTCGAAGCTACGGTGAAAGGGCAACTAAACAAAAGCATCAAACATTGAATGGATATTCAAACCTGGGAAGTCATTTTGTATTACAACTTTTTGAATGCTAATCGACTACATTATCAGAAATAGGTATTAAATAACAATTTCTGAATAAAAATTATATGAAGGATTGGAATTTGTAAGTTCATTATAAGCGAAACTTAGATACGTTTCACCGAGATCTTTATTAAAGGCAACTTGTTTGTATATATATTCCTTGATGTCAACTCCCTCCCTGGAAACTTGCATGAGACATTTAACAGTGGAAAAATTGAAGTATTCTAAAATAAAATGGCAAGGGTAGTAAGAAACATGTTGAGCCACGGCGGAATAGAAACTCTCAGGCTTTTGGCGTAGCTCCGTGGCTTAATCTATTGGTGATTTGTGTTTCTATAACTTATCCAGAATGGGACTAATTTTATCTGCCACACAGCTGAAAAATCTTGACTTTGTTGAGACCCTTAAATGTGATTTGAGGTTAGATTTGTTTTAAAATTCTTCCATGTTATACACTTGGTGGAAGCACTGAATGACATGAGAGCCATCCCTAATTAGAGTAAAGTCAAGAGAGATACTTCCTGTGAGAGGCAAAGCTGGTATAACTTTTTCAGAGTTGTATAAAAATGATTCTTTTCCCTTCACGTTGATCGTCCATCCTAGAGCTGGAGGGCCTTGGGATGGAGATCAGCACCGCCAGTTCGGACCTTCAAGGTCTAGTGCCGAATCCTTTACCCTCTTTTTTCACCATCCTATGGCAGAACTAGATATACAGTAAGCGTAATTCAAATAGTCTTATCAGTTCTCTGAGCCATTTTAAAGGCAATTGGAGACTAAAAAATGATTCAAAGATTTATGAACAACCATGTCTACAGCACTTAAAAAGAGACTGTTAAAGCAAACTTAAGCGTCTAAAATCCTTTGTCCTCCAGAACTTCAAAAATTGATTCCCTAAGACCTCTTTTCGCAACTTTTCACTAATCTTCTTTGAAAGTATATCACGCATACCCTCAGGTAAGTTTATTTCCTAAATTAAACGTATACAGCCTTACACGAATAAGATAGAAAGGTACTTACCCTGGAAGAAGATGTCCATGCAGATATCTGTACCGAAACTCAGATACAATTTCCTGCCAAACATAGGCCATTGGAGCAAGATCTGTAGTCGAATGGATAAGATAGAACAGAACTTGGGATATCCTCCACGTAATACTATCAATTGGAGATGATCTTAGACTCCTTAGAACATCCTGGAATAGTCAAATTAATAAAAAATGGGAAGCAAGAGGGGAAGCCTTATGTAATATTGTTTTTTTTAAAGCTGAATTCCGCAAAATCTTTCAGCGAATGGTTTAGTTTTACTATTTTAAGATAGCCCGAACTTTACTCAACGCTTAATTTCCTTTTAAACCTTGTCCTTGAATCAGGAGGCGGATCTAGAGCAAAATCTTGGGGAGGGGCAAGGTGACAAGGGAGCCAATAAGAAAAATCTTTGGGGTCAATGTGAGAAGGCCACCTCGCATCAAAAAAATCACATCATCAGACTCGGCTACAAAAATGTGTTTGTATTCTACAAAAGCCTACAAAAAATGTGTTTGTATTTTTTGGCAGAAAAAAGACAAAGGATGCGTGTTTGTTCGTTGTTTTTTCTCCAGGGGTGACTATATGGAACCAATGGTCCTAGAAGATCGGGAGAGAGATCAAAAACATCTGATCCAAATTTTAAGATAGCCATTTAATTCAGCATAGTTGAAAGTTCCAATAACTATGCTTTTGGCGATGACATGACCCTCCATAGTCCCTAAGGAAAGGTCTGTAAGTTGCGTGATTTGCCCATATTGTTTACATGTAGCATTTGTTATTGGGAAATCTTCAAAAGATTTTCAGGGTAATTTTCTGCGGGGAGTGGGAGGACTTCTCGCAAGGAGAAATTTCCGTGGGGAGGAAAGTTAACGTGGGAGTTTCCCAGGATAAATGTTAAACGAGGGGAAGAGAAGGGGATTTTCTGGTATGACCTGATAAATAGCAGAAATTAAATAAATTTTAATTTCTACTGTTTTTAATGCTGTTTAAGGAAAAACATTAAAACTTAAAACGAACAACATTATTCCGTATAGTGGGGGGGGGGTAGCCACTCCACAATACCTCGCTCATTACGTTAAAGTTTGACTTTTCATCTCAATCCTTTAAGGACGTGCCCTGAAACACAAGGACCGTTTAATCAGAATAAGATACTTTTTAAAAAGTTATAAAACGTTTAGTGTAATAAGCGAGGTATTGAGGAGTGGGCAACACCCCACATATACAGAATCATTTCTGTTCGTTTTAATTTTTAAAGTTGTTCCTTACTTTCAGTCGAAATAACTTGTTTTCTTTATTTAATTATAACAAAGAGATAAGGGGGTTTGTATGCGAAGGATCTATTGTTCTCTAATATGCGTATGGCCAGTTTTTGTTTTTGGAGGGGTCCAAATCATTTCAGAAACAGGAGATGGGAATCCTAAAACCAAATATGTAATTTTAGGCATTATGAGACACACATTTTTATCGCAGCCTTTACAATTGGTGAGAAGCCTGAATCCCACAAAAAACCCAGGCTTACGCAGTGGGTAGCTTAGACATTCACACTAAACTCTAAGAACTGTTACGCAATAAATTAGTCCAAACGTAGCAAAGCTCTGACAATTTTATAGTTGTGACTAGATTCAAAATACAGAACCTAGGGTAATATCGCTGTATGTAAACCCCTCTCGAAAAGACGGATATTCTCCATCCTCACAATTAACTCAAAGGATCTCTCCCCGTTTAGGGACATAATTGGTTACTCTGAAGTAAAAACAACGTTCATGTTGTTTCAAAAGCCACCCTCAAAAATATTTTGATAAGCCCAAAAGTTTGAGATGTCTGCACCTCTGATTTAAACTAAACAGTATGAGTATTCTTGGATTTTCAGTCTAATAATAAAGCGAAATAAGTGTAATTACTGTCCTTCCCACAACTAGTCCAGGAATAAATATCTGATCTCTGTTTCTAAATAGAACCAAATTAAAAAGTTTGAAAAAAAATCCAAGAAACGCCACATGCAAGATGGTATTGGTAATCTTCTCGTCGATACTGGCGCCATTTTCAACTTTTGTAAGTTATTAAATAAATAAAAAACAATTTTTTTTAACTGAAAGTAAGGAGCGATATTAAAACTTAAAACGAACAGAAATCACTCCGAATATGAAAGGGGCTGTTCCCTCCTCAACGCCTCGCTCTTTACGCTAAAGTTTGACTCTTTCTCTCAACTCGACTTTTTAAAACAGTAAAAAACTGAATCTGATGGTGTGATTTTCGTTAAGATTCTATGACTTTTATGGGGTGTTTCCCCCTATTTTCTAAAATAAGGTAAATTTTCTCAGGCTCGTAACTTTTGATGGGTAAGTGTAAACTTAATGAAATTTATATATTTAAGATCAGCATTAAAATGCAATTCTTTTGATGCAACTATTGTTATAAAACTTCCGTTTTTTAGAGTTTTGGTTACTATTGAGCCGGGTCGCTCCTTACTACAGTTCGTTACAACGAACTGTTTGATATCCTTTGACTTATACATCATACTCTTTAAACTATAAAGTCGATGGCTAGGATCGAATTCCACTGAAATCAGAACAAGCAATTCTTGGTGGGAAACTGGTTCCTCTTGAGTTTTGGCACAATAGCAAAAATTGCTAAACCCAAAATCAACAGGATGGGAGCAAAAAACCTGATGCGCTTAGTGCAACTATAGTGCATTCTTTGAGGCTAATCTGACACGTTGAATTACTTATTCCTAGGCATGTATGCCTGAAATTATTTTGGGATGGGAGAATTTTTGAAAAAAAAACAAGCAACAATGAATTATTTAAGATATTAAAAACACATTGAAACCGTTACGAAAATCGTGAGATCTTGGAGAATTGAGCTCCCCCTCCGCTTGAACATATGCACAGCTGTGCTGGTTTTCCAACGAACAGGACCGATCCAGCTTGAACTCTGAAATATTCCAGTCCGTTCCTGACCTGGTAGGAAAGCTTGCCCATAATTTTGACGGGGCAGCACAAATTCTTTGAAGCCCAAAAAATAGGTGAATCAAATGAAAGCAGGTGCGGGTCTAGAGCTAAATCTTGGGGGGGGATGTGAAAAAGGTGTCAATAATTGACAAAATTGACCTAAAAATGAAAAAAACAGAGAAAAGGGCGCCAGAAAAATCTTAATGGGGGCCACCCCCCCTCCCCCACGATCCGCCGATGAATGAAAGCTATAGAACATTCCAGAGACAGAGGCCATTAACATCTCAACATATAAGGATGGATATACCGTTTCCACTACCTACCTACGACACATAATTGTCGAGGTTCCCTTTAAATTGCAGGTATTTCTTTGTTCGCAAGTTTATCGAAGGAACCTATTATGCCCCCAACCCCTGGCCCCAATAAAAATCTTGGATCCGCCTATGCCACTTATGTGCCCTATTTTTTTCTTTTTTTTTCTTCGAGAATAGCAGGGCACTGGAACAACCTAAAGAGCTGTTCAAGGTCTCATTTGAAAGTAGATTGCTCTATCTAGTGCCTTTTGTAAGCATTAAAACTATATAAATGAAATAAAATATGCATTAAAATGCATTAAAACAAAATTACATTTTTGATCATAGTAAAGATTCAAGACAAATCAGAAGAGCTTTGAACAGCTCTTTTCCAATCAGCAAAAAGAACCTGACAAAAGACGAAGTAGGTAATATTTGAGAAATTTGGTACTGATACACGCTTTTCGAAACAATCTTTTTGCCATTTGAACTTGTCGCTTCTGTCGTACAAATGTGACGCTAAAAACAAGGCAAATAAAACGCCATAAATTTCCACTTTTCTTAACTTAGGTTCTTAACGGTAAATTGAAAAATCTGGTTCATTATTATTTCTATGGATTCAAATATCCAGAAACAGTAACTTATTCTCTGTTTATTTTTCAATTGTAAAAGCTGATTCCCCTCCCAAAATATTTAATGTTGCAGAAAACCTTCAATTTATGATTTTCCATAATTCCAAATAACTAAAACGTCATAATTCCAAATAACTAATCACAAATCGAAGGTTTGACCTTTATTTTAGTGTCATATGACGGTTGCAGATGGCAGAAGTTATAAAAAGCACGTAGATATGAGAAATAGCTTTTTAATGAGCCATTAAGCATCTCTCTATGATGTTCTGGTAGCCCACAAGGCCTGCTAAAAAAAAAAAAAAAAAAAAAAAAAAAAAAAAAAAAAAAAAAAAAAAAAAAAAAAAAAAAAAACAGGAGACAGATCAGTCCTACGGAAACCAAAAAGGGATTTTCCTTGTTATTCAAGGAGGGCGATTGCAATTTCCTTGTAATAGGTTTCTACCATGCTTATTCTAACGGTGCATTTTTCATTTTGATCTGACGCCATTTTCGAGGGGTTTCAGGCTTTTTTCGAAATAACCATAAATTCCTTTTCGCAATAAATTTTTACTTTTAAGAAGAAACGAAATAATAGTTACCATTCCTGAGTCAGTAAAAAAAGAAAAAAGGTAAAGAATACGGCATTTGACTTTGCAGTCCCTACCGGCGGTGCCGATCTCCGTTTCTTTGCCCTTCAGCCAGGAAGTGCAATTGGGGGTTGGGGCCAACCATCCTGTTCTTTCGCACACCCTTCCTGTTTACCTTCCCCAGATTTCTCCAGGTACCCATTCAGAGTCAGTGTTAGGTGGCAATTTCTTTTCACTAGGCATTTTTTTCAAAACGCGTTTTTTTTTACTTTTGGTTACTATGGGCTGTGGTTCGCTTATTTCTAGGTTGCTGCTACCGCTGCAACCACGATATACCGTGGTTCCATAATATAACCTAGCAATAAGCGACTTCCTTCAAAATATAACCTAGAAATATACACGATATACCATGTATAGAAAAAAAACAGCTCATAGGCTCCACAGTATGGTATACCTATTGTTAAATGGAATTTCCTCTTTGAGCCCCTCCCCCTTCCGATATCTCAATGTTTTAGGAATTTTCTCCCAAAATCTCACGTATTTTTCATATGCTCTGCCACTTTATATTGAAACCAAGTAAAACCAGTTTACACGCTTCACCGTAGGCCTACTAGTAAAACCTTTATTTAGCGGAATCTCATGGGACTAGAAGAGTAGTCCCGCAATGAGACGGGTTTCTAGATAATCTGAGATGCTAATTTGCAAAACAGGTTTTTTGTTATTTCACGGGAATAACACACTTCATACACGGCATCCAAGTCGTGTAAAACGCTCAAGAAAAATAGTGCGGCGTTATTACCAGGTGCACACGAAGGGGTTCAGGTTTCATCCGCACTCCAAAATACAAGATTTTTGAGACTCTCTCCCATATTTGCAATATTTTTCTTGTAATTCGACTGTTTTTGTACTCATTCTTTAATTTGATCCCTTCTTACCCCACCCCTGAAATAAATTCTTGCATGTGTGCCTTCCCAACACTGTACAGGAGCATGCGTTTAAAAGTCCTTCAATGTTAATTGACTGAAGCTCTTCAGCCGTTAAAACGTCAGATTATTGAATTATTTAATGGAATAAATTGAATTTATTCCAAGCAGTGCGCTTTTTATTTGTCATAACATAAAAATAATATCAGAAAGCTAATCAAGGTTTACAAATAAAAGCTAACACAAATAAGAGTTGGGCTAACTCCCCGACTCAAACCTTAGCTTGAGTATCATTTGTGCTAACTGAATCATTTGTGATATCATTTGAATCACTGATATCATTTGTGCTAACTGAAAACAATAAGTATTTTGAACAGTGTTATTTTTATTTCTCAAAACATCAAAAACAATGAAAAAGAGAAAAACCAGGAGAATAATACGGATTAGAGGAAAAAAATATTTCTTAGGATAATAACATTTGTGACTTTCAGTTTAATTTTATTTTTGAAATAATTTTTAATTATTTTTTTGTTTATTATTATATTAATATTTTTATATATATTTAATCACCATTTTTAATTTACTGTTTTAAATGGAAACTTTTTTTTTGTCAAAACTTTTTTTTGATTTTTGTTTCTTTCAAACATATAGAAAATTAATTCCAAAATAAAACTTTGAAATGAGCTTCAGCATTTTTTAGGCAATCTTTTTTGTTTGCTGAAGAAATATTTTGAACTGAAGAATCAATGAATAATTTAAAAATTGATATCCTATTTTGAGTGAATTCTTTAAAGAAAGAAAGCATGGATAAACATTTACTGCACATCATACGAATGAAACTAGATTGAAAGTTAATTCCTGAAAGTTAAATCAGGACCAGATTCCATAAACTAGACTTCAGTAAACTTCAGTGAACTAAATTCAGTAAACTAGATTCCTGAAGTTTATTCCTGAAATTAATTCATAAAAGTCTCATAAATGTTCGACTTTTGAAGTTATAAACACAGAAGATAAATTGTTTAAAACATATTTAGTTTTCATTAAAGCGTAAATGACACTCTAGCCTTTAGAGGGTATAAAAGACAAGGACTTGAATCGGGAGGCGAGGGCAATTGTTCATCAGCTTTAAAAAATTAGCTTTCTGCATTTTCCTTACAAAGAATGAAAAAAAAAAACAACAAAAATCCTCAGTAGATTTTGAAAATAACTTTTTAATACCTACACTAAAAAGAATCGAAAAAAAAACTTGTCCTTTCCCCTACATTTTCGCGAATTTGTGCTATTATTAGGGGGGCGATAATCGTACCGTTATCTAGGATAATTTTTGTTCGTTTTAAGCACAAATGACACTCTGGCTTTTAGAGGGTTTAGGGGAGGGACTTAACTTGGGGGTGAGGGCAATTTCCCCAGGTTAATAAAATTTCTTTTCGGGATATTTTCATTAAAAATAATCGTAAAAAACAAAATCCCCTTGGTATGGACAATTCCCCTTTCCTGTACCTTCATTAAAAACAATCGGAGACAAATCCTTGCCCCCCCCCATAAGTTTATGTGAATTTGTGCCACTGGTAAGGGGCGATAGTCGTACTATTATTTTTGGTAATTTTTGTTCATTTTAAGCTTGATTTGACAATTTAATTTATTTTTTGTTCGTTTTAGTGTTCCTCTATTTATCCATAGCACTATACATTATTATATTTATATTTCATGTCATTATTCACTTAGTTTACATTCGTTTTGAGTTTTATTTATTCATTCGTACTGGGTTTTATTTATTCATTCATGACTTAATTTCTGCTCCCCAGAGGTTTTGATGTAGCTCTTTACTTTCCTTCGAAAAATTATTTTTTGTAAGACATTTTTTTTTTTAATAATTAATATAAACATTGAGCAACAGAAGCAAATGAATGAAATAACTTAAACCAAGGTTACGACAAGTCACTCTCGCCAAAACTATTCTAGCACCAATCATATTGGACCATATCTTGCACAAAAAAATGATCTTCATAGACACGTACATAGGTTGGAAGGGGAGGGTCAGACCCTATTCTATGGAGTGCCATTCGTTTTTAGAGTTTTCCTTTATTTTATATAGTTTTGGAATTTATCCCTTTTTGAGTATCTTGACAAAAGCCTCTTCTTGGGAGATACTGGACTTTAAATAAATTCCTGACTACACACCTGGCTCTTTATCAAATTAAATAGAAAAAAGTTTTTCAACTGAAAGTAAGGAGCAACATCAAAAGTTAAAACAAACAGAAATTATTAAGTACATGAAGGGGGTCTCCCCATCTTCAACACCTTGCGCTTCAAGCTAAAGTTTTTTAATACTTAAAAAAAGCTTCTTGTTGTACTAATTAAACGACCCTTATGTTTCAGTAGTCGTTCTTACAGAATTGGGACAAAAAGTGAAGCTTTAACATAAAGAGTAAGGTATTGTGGGGGGGGCCTCATATACGTAATAATTTCTGTTCGTTTTGAGTTTTAATGTTGCTCCTTGCTTTTAATTGAAAAAAAAACTTGTTTTTTTAAATCAATCCTTTTTTTTCTTATTAATCCTTTTTTAGATACTGCCGGGAAATCCGAACTCTCCACTATAAATAATTCCTTCCCCCACAGAAAATCTCTCTATGGAGTTCCTCTCACGGAAAACATACCCGCCAGGAAAATTTCCCCCGACAATTTCATTCTTGTTGAAAATTCCCCCCATAAAACTTTTCGCCGACGATTTTGGCAGAAATTTTTTTTTTAGCATGCTTTCATTTTATAAAGACGTCATTTTCTGATTGTATTTCAAATGGGCGAATTTCATGACTTACAAGACCTTTACAGACCTCAGAGGCTGTGGTGAGTCATGATATCCTCAACGGCATAGTTACTGGACCTTTCAACTAATTTGAACAAAATAGCAATCTGAAAATTGTGATCAATCAACTTTGAGGATAAAAAGGGTGTAGGAGGAGGGTTATTTGCTCTCCAATCTTTTTGGTCGCTTAAAAAGGGCAATAGAACTTTTAGTTTCCGGTCGAATGAACATTCTTCCAAAATCTAGCGGCATTGACCGAAATACAAATAAACACCCATCCAGGATCTTTCTTCTGGAAAAAAATTCACATTTTTGCAGACGGGAGCTTGAAACCTTTAAAGAAGGGCTCTCTAATACGCTAAATTCGACGATATGATTTTATTAAGATTCATGGACTTCTAGGGGGTGTTTTTTTTTCCTTTTTCGAAAATCAGGCAAATTTTTTCAGGCTCGTAGATTTTGACGGGGTACACTAAACTTCCTGAATCTTAACGAATAGGTATTTGAAATCAGCATAATAAACCGATTCTTTTGATTGACATCAAAACTCCGTTTAGAGTTCTGGTTTCAACTGAGCTGCGTCACTCCTTACTTAAAACTTCGTTACCACGAACTGTTTGAAAGTTTATTCTTCTCAGACAAATTCAGTAACTCTTGACCTCACAGGGAACTCCCCAGGTCAAGCAGTTGCCCAGGAATTGTATAGGGGAATCCAGGATTTTATTCGGGAGAGGGGGCACAAAAACCTTTAAGAAACGCATAAAAAAAATTTGTATATGTATTTTTGTTACATTTATACGTTCAGACAAAACTTAAAGGGGTTCAAACCCGGTAGCCCCCCTTGATACCACTTTGAGGGAGGTAATCAAAACAGAGAGAATTCAAAAAAATTTAATGTAATAAATGTAACAAAATTGCGAGGTTGAGGGTATAGATGTGAAGACTCCTTCGTCTCTGGTTACGTGTACAAATATAAAGCCTTAATTACGCATTTCCAATGTGTTTTTTTTTCTTTATTGATTTCGTCACCGTTGATTGAATTTACGGTTTTACTCTCCCTTTTTTTTACATATTTACTAAAATTACCTGACAGTGTCAAATCTGGCAGTTAATAATGAACCTCTAAAACTGATGACAAAAATGAAAATACTATTCAATTCGTTTTATGGCAGAATGGCTTTTTTAAGGTTTGGACAGAATGAAGGAAT
The DNA here is from genome assembly GCF_032884065.1 of Artemia franciscana. Classification (NCBI taxonomy): domain Eukaryota; kingdom Metazoa; phylum Arthropoda; class Branchiopoda; order Anostraca; family Artemiidae; genus Artemia; species Artemia franciscana. The sequence goes on from NC_088874.1 coordinate 1,846,612, forward strand.
AGAATTCTCAAGAGACGAGCCAAGTGGTCAGAAAGTGAACTCGTTTTACGGGAAGATCAGTTGAACTAAATTGTTTGGTGAAATGTATTCGGCTTACTGAATTTTTGCTTCTGCTTACAGGTAAATCACAGTTGCTCATTATATGTTGTTTGTCCACCTATCCCCACCCTTTGTGGGAGTACAAGCCGAGCCAGCATAAGCCTAGAACTGGGTTTATTTAGAAGGAAACTAAGAAAACAATTAACATAAACAAAAATCGTATTTAACTTATTTTGAAGGCGCTTCCACTATACTTTACTCCCCTTCCTAATGTGCAAATATCAAACAGTTCGTGGTAACGAACTGTAGTAAGGAGCGACCCGGCTCAATAGTAACCAAAACTCTAAAAAATGGATTTTTTATGCCAATAGTTACATCAAAAGTATCGCATTTTAATGCTGATTTTAAATATATAAGTTTCATCAAGATTAGTCTTACCTGTCAAAAGTTACGAGCCTGAGAAGATTTGCCTCATTTTAGAAAATAGGGGGAAATACCCCATAAAAGTCATACGATCTTAACGAAAATCACACCATTAGATTCAGCATATCAGAGAACCTTACTGTAGAAGTTTGAAGCCCCTATCTACAAAAATGTGGAATTTAGCATTTTTTGCCAGAAGACAAATCACGGATGCGTGTTTATTTGTTTTTTTTGTTTGTTTTTTTTTCCAGGGGTGATCGTATCGACTCAGTGGTCCTAGAATGTCGCAAAAGGGCTCATTCTAACGGAAATTAAAAGTTCTAGTGCTCTTTTTAAGTGAACAAAAAATTGGAGGGCACCTAGGCCCCCTCCCACGCTCATTTTTCCCCAAAGTCACCTAATCAAAATTCTGAGATAGCCATTTTATTCAGCATAGTCGAATAACTTAATAACTATGTCTTTGGGGACGACTTACTCACCCCGCAGTCGCCGTGGGAGGGGCTGCAAGTTACAAACTTTGACCTGTGTTTACATATAGTAATGGTTACTGGGAAGTGTACAGACGTTTTCAGGGGGACTTTTTTGGTTTGGGGGGAGAGTTGAAGGAGAGGGGGTTACGTGGAAGGATCTTTCAATGGAGGAACTTTTTATTGGGGAAGAGACTTTCAAAGGAGGGGGCGCAGGATTTTCTAGCATTATTTAAAAAAAAACAATGAAAAAATAAATATGAAAAGTTTTTTCTAATGAAAGTGAGGAGCAGCATTAAAACTTAAAACGAAAAGAAATTATTACATATATGAGTGGTTTACCTCCTCGTAATACCTCGCTCTTTACACTAAAGTATTTTTAGTAATTTCAACTATTTATTCTACGGCCTTTGTGATTCAGGGGTCATTCTTAAGGAATTGGGACAAAATTTAAGCTTTAGGGTAAAGAGCGTGGTATCGACGAGGGGTGAGCCCTCTCATATACGCAATAAAAGCATACGAATATAGAAGTTCGCTACGTAAGTTAATTCGTAAGTTACGTATATTTTTTACTTATGAAAACATTCGTAAAAAATTAAAAGTTATAGTTGCCTTTTTAAGTAATCAAAAAATTGGAGGGCAACTAGGCCTCCTCTCTCGCTCCTTTTTTTTAAAATCTTCCAATTAAAACTATGAAAAAGCCATTTAGCCCAAAAAAAAATTAATATGCAAATTTCGTTTTAATTATTTATGCGTGGAGAGCCAAGATAAAAAAAATGCATTAATTAAAAAACATCCAGAAATTAAACGAAAAAAACAAGCTTTTTTAAATGAAAGTAAGGAGCGACATTAAAACTTAAAACGAATAAAAATTACTCCGTATATGAAAGGGGCTTTTCCTCCTCAACACCCCGCTCTTTACGCTAAAGTTTTTTACTATTTTAAAATGTAGAGTTAAGAGAAAGAGTCAAACTTTAGCGTAAAGAGCGGGGCGTTGAGAAGGAAAAGCCCCTTTCATATACGGAGTAATTTTTGTTCGTTTCAAGTTTTAATGTCGCTCCTTACTTTCATTTAAAAAAACTTGTTTTTTTCGTTTAATATGTCCCAAACCCATGTGGTTTTCGGTTTATTGATTTCGGCAGCGTTGATTCAATTTACGGGTGCACGAGTCGAAACAAGTGACGCATGGCAAAATGCATGGGAAATATATCATTGAGGTTATATATTTGCACATTAGAGGAGAAGGGTTGGGGGTAAAGAATAGGGTAAAATTCTAGTTAATTGACTTCTTGCTATCTCGGAAAGGGTTAAGGTTAGGAAAATGAAACTTTCAGGGATGGGTCTACAGGCTAAAGTATGTCCCGGGAAGGTATTTTAAAGCACCCACCTCCACTCCTTCTCCCTCTAGAGGGTCCTGAAATTTGCAAGAAACAATTAACTAGAATTTTACCTATATTTTTAATTAATGCGGAGACTAATAAAAAAAAATTAGCTCTCAGCTATTCATAAATTTAAGATTCATCATATGTATATATATTTATACAGCTAATTCATACTACGTTTCAACTAATTTAATTATTAACTTTTTTTGCAACCAATCAAAACAAAGACATATTCTCGAAATTTTTAAAATGGATTATGGCCACTTAAAAGGCTTACCAGTAAACATTGAGACAGTTGGAGGCTATTTTTTGTCGAAAATATTTATGTCAGTCACCAGAAACGTAAGAACTGAAACATAATATTCTATTCCCCTTTTGAGGCTGAAAGGTTTCTCCATCTTTCTTATATTGCTATGTTTCCGCTTCGTCCCTGTGTAGTGTCCAGAAGAAAAAGAAAAAAACATTTCATAGATATTTCGTGAGATTTCTAATCCTGGCACGTACGCAGGGGAGGGGGCCTTCGGGACCCCTTCCCGAAATTTTGTGGAATATTTAATTTCTCCATGGTTTCTTGGGAATCCTGGCAAAAAATAGGACATTTATTAAGAATATAGATACATGTGTGAAGCCTTTTTTGGGGGATTTTACAGCATGCAATTAACAGGTCAAGTCACTGCCCAATTATTAATCCATTTTCTGTCTAACTTTTTACCCTCTTTGAAGCAAATAACGATGAAGACCACACTGCCTTTCCATCACAAACACCAAGAACAAGAAGAACAATAGGGATTTTTTTTAAGACAGTGGGAAACAAATTAGAACGAATATTTCGGCCCTATGTCCAAGGGCCGTCCTCAACAATGCAAATAAGAAAAAACAACTTACAAGAGGATAAAATCAATAGAACTAAATTGAACAGTTTTTCAAAACAGTCCCAGCATCCTTACCTCGGGGAAGTTCAACCAGGACTGATAAATAAATTGTTATGAAACGAGGCAATTCATTGAAATGAAAGAAAATGATTTAAAAACACGTTTTTAATGCCAACCTAGCTTTTTTTGCTGCTGATCTTATAGGTCTATTTGTGAAAGGTTCTATATTAATATCTAATGGTTTTTTATAATCTTTCGTAAGGTCATTTTTAATTAAATCAAACAGTTTAGGGGAACGAACTGTAGTAAGGAGTGACCCGGCTCAATAGTAAACGAAACTCTAAAAAAACGGAATTTTGATGCTAAAAGATACATCAAAAGAATCGGATTTTCATGCTGATTTTAAATATATAAGTTTAATCAAATTTAGTCTTTGTCATCAAAAGTTACGAGCCTGAAAAAATTTGCCTCATTTTGGAAAATAGGGGGAAACACCCCCTAAAAGTCACTTAATCTTAACGAAAACCACACCATCGCATTCAGCGTATCCGAGAACCCTGTAGAAAAAATTTTAAGCTCCTATCTGCAAAAATATGGAATTTCGTATTTTTTGCCAGAAGACGGATCGCGGGTGTTTGTTTATTTGTTTTTTTTTTTCGTTTTTTTCCCCAGGGATCATCGTGTCGACCAAATGGTCCTAGAATGTCGCAATAGGGCTCATTCTAACGGAAATGAAAAGTTCTAGTGCCCTTTTTAAGTGACCAAAAAAATCGGAGGGCACCTAGGCCCCCTCCCACGCTAATTTTTTTCCCAAAGTCAACGGATAAAAATTTTGAGATAGCCATTTTGTTCCGCACAGTCGAAAACCATAATAGCTATGTCTTTGGGGATGACTCACTCCCCCACAGTCCCTGGGGGAGGGGCTGCTAGTTACAAGCTTTGACCGGTGTTTACATACAGTAATGCTTATTGGGAAGCGTACAGACGTTTTCAGTGGGTTTTTCTTTTTGTTTGGGGTTGGGTTGAGGGGAGGAGGCTATGTGGGAGGATCTTTCCTTGGAGGAGTATGTCATGGGGGAAGAGAAATTCAATGAAAAGGGCGCGGGATTTTCTAGCATTACTATAAAAAAAAACAATGAAAAAATAAACATGAAAAAGTTTTTTCAATTGAAAGTAAGGAGTAGCATTAAAATTTAAAACGAACAGAGATTATTACGCATATGAGAGGTTCTAAAAATACTTTAGCATAAAGAGCGGATTCAGGGGTTAGTCTTAAAGAATTGGGACAAAACTTAAGATTTAGTGTAAAGAGTGAGGTATTAACGAGGGGAGAAACCCCCTCATATACATAATAAAAATATAAGAATATAAAACTTTGTTACGTAAGTAACCAAAAAATTTGAGGGCAACAGGGCTCCTTCCCCACCCCTTATTTCTCAAAATCGTCTGATCAAAACTAAGAGAAAGCCATTTAGCCAAAAAAGAATTAATATGCAAATTTCATTTTAATAATTTATGTGCAGAGAGCCAAAATCAAACATGCATTAATTCAAAAACGTTCAGAAATTAATAAAAAAACAAATTTTTTAAACTAAAAGTAAGGAGCGACATTAAAACTTAATACGAACAGAAATTACTCCGTATATGAAATGGGTTGTCCCCTCCGCAATCCCTCGCTCTTTACGCTAAAGTTTGACTCTTTGCCACAGTTCTACTTTTTAAAACAATTAAAAACTTTAGCATAAAGTGCGAGGGATTGCGGAGGGGACAACCCATTTCATATACGGAGTAATTTCTGTTCGTTTTAAGTTTTAATGTCGCTCCTTACTTTCAGTTAAAAAAAAAAATGGTTTTTTTTTATTTAATTTGTGTATAGAGCATTAGTGAATATTCTCCTAAATCTCCTAAATCACTAAAGCTCTGAATTCTAATAATATTACTTCTGTTTCTTTTGATTCTGCTTTAAGCAGCCATGTTTTCGAAAATCCTAGCCACAAAATACTTTTTGAAGAATCCGCCATTATTAGCAATGATCTAGGCATAAAGCAAGCAGTTCGAGAGCAATTGAAATCAGACTTAAGATCAGTAATAATATTTCCTTAAATAGGGATTTAGGAGAATATTCACTGAATGCTCTATACACAAATTTAACTGAAAATGACCTTACGAAATATTATAAAAAACAAATAGATATTAACACAGAACCTGTCACAAATAGACTTATCAATATGAAAATAATTATAAGCCAAAAAAAAGAATACGATACTTTCCCTTTAGTTTTTGATCTAGTTCATACTAAATATTTACATTCAAATAGTGGCTCTTTATAGCGGTCTGGAAGTTTTTTTTTATTAATCTATATAAAGGGTTGCTGTATTTTTCAAGCATTAATACAGCACGTATATATAAGGGCTAGATTGCTTCTTGCACGTTAATTTTATTTGATAAAAAAAAAATCCAAAGCACTTTTCTACAGCATATACGAAAAAACAGGTTTTGAGCTCATCAGAGAATTAAGCGCTTCGTAGAGTTCCCAGGCGGTTTTGGCAATCTTTAAGTTTCTTTCACCTCTGATCAGAAAATTAAGAACTCTGGTAAGAATATTATTCCTGTCACCTTTTTAGGCACGTGCGTGGGGGTTGGTGCTTTTGGGACTGAGCATCCTACAAAAATATCAAGACGCCTGTAACATCTCATTCACCAATACTCAAAATGTAGCCCCCCCTAACTTCAAACAGATGCTTCACAATATGTGAAGCCAAATATTGTTTATGCGTCTATACTAATCGCTTCCCACTCGCAACTGCGGAGGAAACTATCCCGTCTACTGACGGAGGAAATTTGACTTGCACTGGTGAACTTTGAGAAACTGCCACGAAAGTTCAATGTCACTACCATGCGTTGTCCGTCTCACGACGAGAAAATGAGAAACAAGACAAATCATGGTTGCAGCAGTAGCTGCAATCAAACAGTTCGTGGTAACGAACTGTAGTAAGGAGCAACCCGGCTCAATAGTAACGAAAATTCTAAAAAATGGAATTTTGATACCAATAGCTACATCAAAAGAATTGCATTTTAATGCTGATTTTAAATATATAAATTTCATCAAGTTTAATTTTACCCATCAAAAGTTACGAGTCTGAGATAATTTGCCTTATTTTAGAAAATAGGGGAAACAACCCCTAAAAGTCATAGAATCATAACAAAAATTACACCATCAGATTTAGTGTATCAGAAAACCCCATTATAGAAGTTTCAAGCTCCTATCTACAGAAATGTGGAATTTTGTATTTTTTGCCAGAAGGCAGATCACGGATGCGTGTTTATTTGTTTGTTTTTTTTGTTTTTTTTTCTTTTTTTCCCAGGGGTGATTGTATGAATTAGTTGGTCCCAGAATCTTGAGAGAGGGCTCATTCTAACAGAAATGAAAAGTTCTAGTGCCCTTTTTAAGTGACCAAAAAAATTGGAGGGCACCTAGGCCCCCTCCCACGCTAATTATTTTCCCAAAGTCAGCGGATCAAAATTCTGAGATAGTCATTTTATTCAGCGTAGTCAAAAAACCTTATAATTATGTCTTTGGGGACGACTTACTCCCCCACAGTCCCCGTGGGAAGGGCCACAAGTTAAAAACTTTGACCACTGCTTACATACAGTAATGGTTATTTGGAAGTATATAGACGTTTTCTGGGGGATTTTTAGGTTGGGGGGGTTGAGAAAAAGGGAATATGTTGGGGCAACTTTCCTTAGAGGACTTTGTCATGGGGGAAGAATATTTTCATGAAGGGAGTGCAGGATTTTCTAGCATTATTAAAAAAAAAAACAATGAAAAAATAAATATGAAAAAGTTTTTTTTCAACTGAAAGTAAGAAGAAGCGTTAAGACTTAAAACGAACAGAAATTATTACGCATATGATGGGCTTACCTCCTCCTAATACCTCGCTCTTTGCGCTAAAGCATTTTTAGTAATTTCAACTATTTATTCTACGGCTTTTGTGATTCAGGGGTCATTCTTAAGAAATTGGGACAAAATTTAAACTTTAGTGTAAATAGCGAGGTACTGACGAGGGGGTGAACCCCTTCATATACGTAATAAAAACATGAGAATACAGAAATTCGTTACGTAAGCTAAATTGTAAGTTACGTATATCTTTTACTAATAAAAACATTAGTAAAAAATTAAAAGTTCGAGTTGCCTTTTTAAGTAACCAAAAATCGGAGGGCAACTAGGCCTCCTCCTCCGCTCTTTTTTGCTCAAAATCATTCGATGAAATCCATGAGAAAGCCAATTAGCCAAAAAAATAAATATGCAAATTTCGTTTTAATTACTCATCTGTGGAGAGCCAAAATCAAAACATGCATTGATTCAAAAACGTTCAGAAATTAAACAAAAAAAACAAGTTTTTTAACGGAAAGTAAGGAGCGACATTAAAACTTAAAACGAACAGAAATTACTTCGTATATGAAAGGGGTTGATTCCTCATCAACGCCCCGCTCTTTATTCTAAAGTTTTTTACTGTTTTAAAAAGTAGAGTTAAGAGAGAGAGTCAAACTTTAGCGTAAAGAGAGGGCGTTGATGAGGAAGCAGCCCCTTCCATATACGAAGTAATTTCTGTTCGTTTTAAGTTTTAATGTCGTTCCTTACTTTCCGTTAAAAAAACTTGTTTTTTTATATTTAATTTAGTGAAGAGCCAACCACAGCCCACAGTAACCGAAAGTTGAAAAACGCGTTAAAAAAACTGCCCAGTGAAAAAATTGCTATCTGACACTGATTCAGGAATGGTAACAAATGTTTCGATTAATCTTAAAAGTAAATTTTTATTGCAAAAAGAAATTTATTATGATTTCAAAAAAGAGCCTGAAACCTCTTAAAAATGGCGTCAGATCAAAATAAAAAGTGCACCATTGGAATCATCATGGTCGAAAACCACTCCAAGCACAATTACAGTCCTCTACCTTGAACACCAACGAAAATCACTTTTTTGCATGGTAGCATTGTGTCTCTTTTTTTTTCACCAGGGCTAGCGAATGACCAAAACATCATAGAAAGATCTTTAATGGCTCATTTGAACGGAAATTAATTTTCTAGTGCCTCTCTAAGTGACCGAAAGTATTGAAGGACAAATAGCCCCCCTCCCAGAAGGCCCCCCAAAGTTTTCCAATGAAAATTTTCAGACATCCATTTTGTTCAACATAGTTCAAAGATCCACTATCTATGGTTTTGGTGATAATATGACCCTCCATAGTCGCACAGTCCCTGGGGGAAGGGCTGTACGCTGTATTGATATCGGACATATCTATCACGCGTATCGGTATGGACGTATCGGTATTGCAGGCATCTTACAAAAATTGTTAATGGCTCATATAAAAGAAATTGCTCATATCTACGTCCTTCCTATAAATTCCACCATCAGCAAGTTCCAAATAGCACTAAAAACGACACTTTGGTGCCATGTCTCAAGTGTAAAAGCTGGGGTTAATGGGCTACCAGAACTATACAGAGTGATGTTTAATGGCTCCTTTGAAAGATATTGCTCATACCTACGTAATTTTATCATTATATCATCCGTAAGTGTGATATAGCACTAAAAGCAACACTTTTGGTGTAACTTCTTAAGTAGAAAAGCTTAGAAGTATAAAACGATATCATCGTTGTAATAATTATGGTCCAAAACCCCAACTGGAGGTTTGCAAGAACACCTCCCGTATGTTCCTCCTCCAAACCCCCCGCAATTAAGGTAAAAACCCCAAATATATCAAATTAAACTATTAGAGGCGTTGTTTTGTTAGTACAGTGTTGAATTTCAAATTCGAGTATATTGCGTTCGATTCCTTCTTGATTTCTTTTTTTTTTTTTTAATTACGGTTTTGTCCCATGTATAGAGCATTTTCAGATAATTTCACTGTATTTATAGATGTGACCATTTTTTAAAACCAACAGATCATTTATAGATAGATTATTTTTTAATCATTTTTTAAACCATGTCCCGGGAAGGCATTTCGTCAAGCAGTGGCGCACTCAGAAAATAATCATGAAGGGCTCTGGCTGGAGTCCCTGGGGCAACCAAAAGAAAACGTATGAAAAAGACAGAAAAAACATTAAAAACAACCCAAATAGGAATAAAAAAGGTGAAGATGTACTAAAAAAAACTAACCTGTTTCAGTGAATGCTTGAATTATGCAGGCTTATTTTAGTTTTGACTACATTTTTGAAGAAACTAAATTTCAGCTAGGGGGGAGGTAACTGGGGTGGGGAAAACGGAGGTCTTGGAGGGGAAGTTGCCCTCTGCCCAATAGCAATTTACGCTCTTGACCCCAACCCCTTGGCCCTTAGTGGTTGGAGAAGTGTAGGCATGTGGTTCAGGAATCACTCAAAGTTGTGTAACAGAGAATCTCTTAAAATTTAACTATTTTTACAGTTTTCCATCATTCCTGATATTTTCAATTCACCTTTTTTTTTTGCAGTTTGACAAATCCTCTTCCTCAAATCCAAAATTACCCGAGATAAGTTTCTACCTAACTGCCTGACCCCATCTACATTCTACATCAAACAGTTCGTGGTAACGAACTGTAGTAAGGAGCGACCCGGCTCAATAGTAACCAAAACTCTAAAAAACAGAATTTTGATACAGTAGATACATCAAAAGAATCGCATTTTAATGCTGATTTTAAATATATAAGTTTCATCAAGTTTAGTCTTATCCATCAAAAGTTACGAGCTGAGAAAATTTACCTTATTTTAGAAAATATGGGGAAACACCCCCTAAAAGTTGCTCCCAAAGCCATATTTGACCACTGTCATCACTGTACCTTCCAACATTCTAATCTTGGTTTGCAGACTTATCTTCTTATTCTTCTAAACTTTTTTAACTGTGAAAAACACCCTGAGCCTTGGCTATTCTACTTTTAACATCTTCACTGCTCCCGCCCTCTTTAATAATAATACTACCAAGGTTAGTGAAGCTTCCCACCTGATCAATCTTTTCGTTACCCAACGTCACCTTTTGATCTTCACTTATTCCTAGCCTTAGTGACCGAGTAGCCTTAGTAGCCTTAGCAGCTTCTTATTCATCATGAGCGCTACTCCCTGTCTATGTACCCCATCCTTCCTGCCTCAGTAAAAAAATTCTATGTCACCTAATTTCATGCTTTATACCCCTGGAATTTGAGTTTCTGAAACTCCTAATAAGTCCAGTTCGAATCGTCTGAATTCGTCAGTCAAAATTTCGATACGATAGTCATTTTTTAACATCGTACCATTCCAAGTTCTAATTTTCATGTTTTTTAAATAACTGAAATTATTTTGGCCTTAGGTAAAGCAATGTTCCCGGATACCAGTGCAGGACGGGGATCAACATATCTGCTCAAGTCCATACCGAAGCGCTAAAGCCGGCTTAGAACCGGATAGCAAGAAGCCCCTGGGACCTCCAGTATGAATGGAGGCTTTGTGCAACCCTGGGCCCATCTTGGTCACAGCATGGTTTCAGCACTCGGCGATATTCTTCTATCAACAAGAGCCAAAATCCTGCACACAGAGTCACAGGCCTATTACCTCCAACTCATTACTTCTTCATGTCTACAAATATTATGCTACTACGCGGAGGCAACCATTGTAGATAAATTAGCTAGGAAAAGGTTTTTCAGCCCAAAAACGCCCGTCAAAACATACCAAGTCCAGAAGAGTTATCCATTAATCAGAATCCTGTGCGAATGCTGTGTCGTTTACTAGGCTATAATTTCCTCGAGGGGCACCACTCCTAAGTGGGAATAGAGTTGACCGCAAGGTCCCCAGTCATGCGGCTACCCCCAAAAGGGTCTAGGCAGCCCTTTGCAGAGGCCATTGTCCACAGATCTGGATCTTACGCCTTGCTGCAGTGTCCTCTTATAGAGGAACCTCCCACGTTGGTGTTCTGCGTCACCATGTAATTTAACCCATTACTGGGAGAAGGTTTGTAACTCATGAGACGTGTGGACACACGGGTGGGCCATGTTGATCATACATTTGAGGAGCCTTCTTCCTCCTTCATCTGTAATTAGGGCCCCGGGCGAGGGTACCCCAGTTTCTATTATGATCCCGCGGGGCAAGGTGGTCCGTGCCTCCTATGAAGGTACCCTACATATCTGTAGGGCAGTCCCCTATCGCCACCTGGGGATACGCTGAGCTGTATGGGCCCCTAAAAAGCAGTAGACTCATAATGTTTTTTTTCGGGGGGGGGAGATAAAAATTTTTCGGGGTAAATTTCTTAAATTATGTTTGGAAAAAGCTTATGTGATGAATTCCTTTATTTGGTGGCAAACTTACATGTGAAAGAATGTTTTGTTAAAAATGATTAATGCGACTTGAAAAAAACATGCCACTAGAATGGGAACCTGATGGAAAAAAATATTACAAAAAGAGACAATTTCAACACTAGTATATCAATAAAACGAGACAAAACGGGCGATCAACAGCTTAATCATGCACACATGCACTTAAAAGTTTTTGTAGAAACAGCAGTTTTTAATGGGGAAATTAATATGAAATTAATATTATTATCAATTTATTAATTAAATTTTGTTATTAATATGAAAGAATTACGATAAAATTTGAACTTTGTGTGAAGAAATGGGGTTTTATGGGGAAATTATTTTTCATTTTGAAAACCAGGCACAGTGAAGAGGAGGGGTTACTCCCTCCTTATATGGGCCACAAGATAATTTCAGTTAGTTTGATGTCTTAATGTGAATCCTCTACTTCTCTAGACCAAAGATGGTAAAAGATTTATTTCTACTGTTTTGCTGTCTTGGTTATACATTCGGAAAGTTTTATCAAAGAAACTATTTTCAACCCTATTGTAAGTCGCCCCTCGACCCGACCTTCGAAAATCACTTTTCACGCTACAATACATACAGAATGCGAATTTCCCAAACTACTTGAGATTGCTTTACAAAATTTTATTGAAACAGGGATTTCCCACTGCTTATTTCAATTTTGACGAATGACAGAGTGTGCGTCAAAAAGAAAATAATAGGCTTCGCTATTTACAAAAAGGTGTTTTACTCATACTCATGAATCATGACGGAAATTCCCAAAAGGCAATTAAGATTTTTCTTTTGCGTCTGCATAAATATGTTGTAAAAGATTCGAAAATATTGTAACAACAGAAAAAAAAGAAATGAGTAAAAACTTTATTGACAGATTAAAATTGTATGGATTGGAAAGTCATATAATTAAGGGTGCACAATAATAACAATAATAATAATGATACGTATGCATATACATAACCATATGCATACATTCAGATATATATATATATATATATATATATATATATATATATATATATATATATATATTATATATTATATATATTACATTTATATAGTATCATATGTAACAAAATTATTCAAAGGTATTGCACTTATCGGTCAATTGTTTGCAATAGCTTCAATTTTTTTTTTTTTTAATTCAATAATAAAATAGAAATAAACTACTAGCATTCAGTGCAATTCGGTTCAATTGGATTGGTTTTAAACAAACAAACACCAACAAAATTACATATAATTCCCCTCCCCCCCCCCAAAAAAAAGCGTTACAAAAACGCTGGCAGCGGAGTGGCTACATATACCCAACTATTCAACAAATCAATAGCCATAAAAAAAAAAAAAAAACACTTGTCAAGTAAAACAAGCAACAGGCAAAGAAAATTTTATATCAACATTAACTTAGATTCAGACCTCATGACTAGTGATAATAGTTTTCATCTTATGATCACATCCAAATTACTTATTATTATATTCTTCACGCTCCATATCCATAATTTAGCAGCAAAATTAAATAAAAAAACAAGTTTTTTAAATGAAAGTAAGGAGCGACATTAAAACTTAAAACGAACAGAAATTACTCCGTGTATGAAAGGGGCTTTTCCTTCTCAACGCCCCGCTCTTTACGCTAAAGTTTGACTCTTTCGCCTAACTCTACATTTTAAAACAGTAAAAAACTTTAGCGTAAAGAGCGGGGCGTTGAGAAGGAAAAGCCCCTTTCATATACGGAGTAATTGTGTTGCGGAGCAACACTACTGCTTTCGTAGTTTTTTTTTTTTTTTTTTCACCGTGATCAGCGACCTGTAGCTCCGAAGTGGTAAGAGTTAAAAATTTGAGATTTTTCAGAGGGAAGGGAAACGTGAAACAGAGTAAAAAAGTTCCAGAGAAGTTCCTAAAATTTCTAACAGTTTTCCATAAAAAAAAAATAAAACCGTTTTTTTCTTAGAAACTGCGTTCGATGTTTGGCGTCAAGTTAAGACGACCCTAGCTTCGGAAATAAACTTGTTAGAAATACAGTTATGCTGAACTCATGTAGAACTTTCATTTGTCTCTTCGAGAACCGGAGCACAAAATTCCGTAGCTCTTACAGATTTCCCGGAAATAATTCCGGGAAAGTCCATCTCGTTCCGATTTTTTTTGGAATTTTCTCAAATTTTCGATTTTGATGTTTCTTATATTTTTATCGAGTAGTGCTATGAAAAGTATGCAAGAAGAAGTGAAGTGTTCTATATACCAAGTTGCTTCGTTCTCTAAGAAATAATTTCCGAAGTTTCGACGTTCTAGAGGTAACTTCTGTTCTGGACCAGCTAGAATTTTTTTTCCAACGCGGTTCGACAGGTCTCGATCTCCTACCAACTGGAGCTTACAATAGTTTCTCCGAAATAAAATTCCTTCGTTGGGTTTTTCTATTTGGAAGTTTTGTCATGCCCTCGGGGCAATTTAAATTTTTTGGTGAATTTGGTTTGTTTTATATTTTTCCTAGCTTAGACCATCAAAAGTTAAGCAGAAAACTATAAGACGTTATTTCCGTATCTCTTTCAGATTTCCAGGAAATAATTCCCGAAATGTGCGTCTCGAAACATAATACTTCGAATTCAGAATATTCAGAATTGTCAACTGTGTTATTGTGTTATTCTCGTTTATTTCTGGACCAGCTAAACATTTTACCAAACTCAGTTTAGTAGGAGCTCGAAATAAAACCATATCAAAGATGCTTCAAGATAACAATCGAAGCCGCATTAGAAAAATGTCCTCTGAAGGACATAATGGAGACTGTTGCTCCGCAACTGTGTCCCGTAGGGCACAGTTGCACGTGTTGCTCCGCAACTGTGCCCTAAGGAACAGGGCACAGTTGCTGCAACACTTCCCGTTGCAGAGGCAACGGAGGTCTAGTTTCTGTTCGTTTTAAGTTTTAATGTCGCTCCTTACTTTCATTTAAAAAACTTGCTTTTTTTTATTTAACTTCTGAACGTTTTTGAATCAATGCATGTTTTGATTTTGGCTCTCCGCAGAGGAATAATTAAAACGAAATTTGTATTTTTTTTATTTTTTTTTGGCTAAATGGCTTTCTAATAATTTTGATCGAATGATTTTGAGAAAAAAAGAGCGGAGAAGAAAAGCTAAGTTGTCCTCCGATTTTTGGTTAATTAAAAAGGCAACTAGAACTTTTAATTTTTTACGAATCTTTTTATAAGTAAAAGATATACGTAACTTATAAATTAGCTTACGTAAAGAACTTTGGTATTCTTATGTTTTATTACATATATGAGGGGGTTCGCCCCCTCGTCAGTACCTTGCTCTTTACACTAAAGCTTAAATTTTGTCCCAATTCATTAAGAATGACCCCTGAATCACAAAAGCCGCAGAATAAATTGTTGAAATTACTAAAAATACTTTGGCGTCAAGAGCGAGGTATTAGGAGGAGGTGAGCCCCTCATGTGGGTAATAATTTCTGTTCGTTTTAAGTTTTAATGCTGCTGCTTACTTCCAGCTGAAAAAAAAAACTTTGTCATTGTTTTTTTTTAAGTAATGCTAGTAAATCCTGCGCTCCCTTCATCGAAATTTTCTTCCCCCATGACAAATCCCTCGATGGAAAGTTCCCCCAGCATATTCCCCTCTTCTCAGCCCCTGCCTCCAACCAAAAAATCCTCCTGAAAACGCCTGTACACTTCCCAATAACCATTACTATATGTAAGCACTGGTCAAAGTTTTGAACTTGTAACCCCTCCCACGGGAACTGTGGGGGAGTAAGTCGTCCCCAAAGACATAGTTATGAGGTTGACTTTGGGAAAATAATTAGCGTGAGAGGGGGCCTAGGTGCCCTCCAATTTTTTTGGTCACTTAAAAAGGGCACCAGAACTTTTCATTTCCGTTAGAATGAGCCCTCTCGCAACATTCTAGGAACAACTGTGTCGGTACGATCACCCCTGGGGAAAAAAACAAAAAACAAAAAAAAAAACAAACAAACAAATAAACACACATCCGTGATCTGCCTTCTGGCAAAAAATACGAAATTCCACATTTTTATATAGGAGCTTGAAACTTCTACGGTAGGGTTCTCTGATACGCTGAATCTGATGGTGTGATTTTCGTTAAGATTTTATGACTTTTAGGGGGTATTTCCCCCTATTTTCTAAAATAACGCAAATTTTCTCAGGCTCGTAACTTTTGATGGGAAAGACATCTTATATGGGAAAGAAAACTTATATATTTAAAATCAGCATTTAAATGCGATTCTTTTGATGTAGCTATTGGTACCAAAATTCCATTTTTAGACTTTTGGTTACTATTGAGCCGGGTCGCTCCTTACTACAGTTCGTTACCACGAACTGTTTGATATACACTTTTCATCCAATCAACTATTTTCATCATCAGAATTTCCCAAGCAAACATGAACTGTTATAAGAGTCATAGGGCAAACTCATTTTTTAAGCTTCTCATTTACAGAAAGTATACGAAGTTACTCAGGTCCATGTTAATTTGCCCCTTCTTACCTTGTTCACGTCCTATATATTGCCCTCGAGATTATCGCTTATGTGATATTTTAATTCTTTCTTTTTTTTCAGTTTCCAGAAAGAAGACAGCTCCTGGCTGCTATCAATGCATTCTGAAAGCAATAATTCTTCACAGATTAAGAAAGAGGATGGAGATGGACAGAAGCAAGAAATGAGGGCACCTACACAGGCTATAAGCATCCCCAAAGTTGTGGAAGAAAGAATAAGGGACAGGAGCAGAGATAGAAATTATTGCAGATCAGGAATGATTGAAAGAAAGGAGCATAACAATTATCTTCGCGAAGGAACAATTGAGAAGCAAGAAGAAATAAGCCAAGAACATCGGGATGAAGATCATTATTTGAGACAAGGAAGGAAAGAACTTAATTATGCATATAATTATGGGAACGATTATTCAGATACTGAGAATTCAACGTTAAGAATGGATGATTCAATAAAGAGTCAAAGAGCATCTGTGGCTGATGAAATTCTAATAGACATAAATACAATGCCAAGTAATTTTATGTCAGGTTCGCACACCGAAGGAAGATCATACCAAAATATACCCATGAATATCATAACTAAACCTCTAGTCAAAAGAGAGAATCGAGAAAATCAGCGCAAGTCTGATGATGGCAGTAGCTCTTCTGGTACTGGAAAAGAAGAAATAGATTATAAAACACGTCATACAACCCATTGCTCACCAACGAGGGAAAAAAAGTTATACCCAGAAAAGGCTCCAAGACGCAGACAACGAGAAGCAGACATTGTTCTTGACAATATAGCGTCTCTCAGTAGAGGCAGTAGCTCGACAGAATCAGCATCAAGGCCAGAATCTCGTGAAAAAAGCACTTCTTCCTCTAGAAATAATGACAGTAACGAGGAAATTGTAAGTGTAAACGATATAGAGTCCAGCTCGCTGACACCCACATCAGCGATTGGTGGTTATCAACAAGACAGGGATATATTCAAAGGTTTTAAAAGATATTCACAGCAAGATAGACCAACGTTTAAGAAAGAAGATCTTTATGTAAAACCAACTGGTTTGAGTTTATTTCTTCCACGTTTTATCTGTGGTCTTGTTCTGGCAGCAACGGCTGCCATCTCCATTACATGGATAGTCCTAGGAATAAAGGGAATGGTAACAGAGACTTCGACAGACGCTAAGCGCTGGCTGAAAAGAATTCTTCCCTTGTTTTTACCAATAACAACTTTAACCATCCTGACAATATTTTGTGTCAAAACCTGCAAAAATAAAATTCAGGACTGGCAAGAAAGAAGATCAGTTTAAAAATGTAGACATAGATAAGTTGTTTTGCTGTTTCACTTTTTAATGACCTATTTCTCTACTGCGTAAATCTTTTTTTTATGGATAACTGCCGTCTACTGTTCTTTGTTAAAAAAATACATCTCCTTCGAGAATACAAGGTTTTAACCTGACAAAATTTAAGGTACAAATACCTCGGTGCAAACCAGTTTTAAAGGAAATTTTAAGGGGAAGAAGTTTAGATATGCAATGGTCAAATTTCATCATTTAGGATATCTCAAGCCCAGGTCCGCTCAGGTAAACTGCCTATGCAATCAATCTGTAACATGTATGGTTACTTACTCGTATTTTTGTAAGGTATAAATATTTTTTTTATCCACTTTTGGAAGGAATTAGCTCGAGAAACCAGCACGAATTTCATTTTGGCTTAAATTGAATGTTCAAGTATTCTTGTTCTTTTATCAGAGTGCTAAACATTTTTGAATTCTATATTGGAACAAACCCCAAACAGGTCTGGGGTTACACACCTGTCCCAATGACATTCAAATGATTTCGACTATTGTTCCAATAATTTCCATTTAATTTGACTGTTTTTTTTATTTTAGACATATTTTGAACATATTTAGGCAAAAGTTGTTAATCCTTTCCTCAAATTGAGAAGACAGTATGATTGCCTCGAGCTGCATCCCCTTGGAATATCAAAGCTTTTCCAGTATCGTCGATTTTCCAGTATCTCTTTTATATTACCCGTATAGCTGGCAAATTTTTATTCCCCTTTTAATAATTGTACCCCGCCCCAAATGTGCCTCCCTAAAAACAAGTCCACACATACGTGGGTGCACGCTATTAAAAAAATCGACTGAAAGTAAGGAGCAACATTAAAACAAACGAATTGGGCTAGTTGCCCTCCTATATTTTTAGTAACTTAAAAAGGGCACTACAACTTTTAATTTCCGCCCGAATGAGCCCACTGTCGATATTATAGAGCCATTGGTTCGATACGATTCCTCTGGGTATATGCCCCCTTTGGAACCGGCTGACGGAGACAATAGTGACTCAGGTGAACTTTAATTCAGTCACAGGTTCCTGTTAATCACAGGAAATAAGAAACAGGGTCCCAGGTAGAAATATGGTGCTTTAATTAAGAAGATATTCAGCAACTGGTCAAAACAACTATAGATGGTATTCTAGCCTAAGTAACTTTGGTGCAGGGAAGAAAACAGTAACGGTTATAGACTGAGACAACTTTGTAGGAATAACAATCCAGTTATGGCCTATACAGTATTTGGACGTAAAATGGACCATTAGCTAAGATAGCACTCATAAGATGGTGGCATGGCCAAATGTTAGAAATTGAAAGGAAGTAGTCAGTCTGGACTGGTCCCAGCTAAAAATGGGAACGGGGCCTCAAATATTGACAAGGAAAATGTTAAAGAGAAGTGGGCAGAACATTTTGGGAATATCTTTAAACCGTGGTAAGATTGTAGGAATAATGTAGAAAAGAATAAAAATGCCGACAATTTGGAAGTGAAGGAAACTTTTGCAGGAAGAGCTAGAGATAGTACTATAATGATTAAAGAATGATAAGTAGCCTATTCAGATGCTGATAGTGTGGTAAATGTATTTTTCAATTTCACTATGTGTTTTCCATCTCTTGATTTCGTCTTCTTTGAAATTACGGGTACACGGGTTGAAACAACGCTGACGCATGGCAAAACAAGAGGGATGACGCATGGCAAATAAATACATAATTTGAGCTATATATTTCCAGACCTGGGGTGGGGATAAAGTATAAAGTTGCAGTCAAAATGTGCTAATTACGATTATTCTGCATATTATGAAGTAAGAATTGTTTTCTTATCATGTTTCCTTCTCATAAAGCCCCATTTCTAGGTTTATACCTTTTATTTTTTATACGCAAATTTGGTTAAGTTTATACTGGAATGTACTTTTGTATATTTTCTTCTTCCAACGCAACACAATAATAAACAGGGACAATTTTTAATCAGAAGATTGGCATATTGAAATCAAAACGTACAATTTGTTTTTTGGAAAATTCGAACAATAGAAACGTTTTCAAAATAGATGATATATAAAATACAACGAGAAATATTTTATGGTTTACCTCAAATATATTTTGTAATTCACCTTTTTCCAAATTTAAGCTCAAATTCCGATTCCCTGATATAAATTGTAACTTTTCAAACATTTAAACAATAGAAACATTTTCAAAAATTTGAAATATAACAAAAATATTTGATTGTGTACCTCAATTTTTTTATAATTCGCCTTTTTTTAGAATTTACCCTCAAATTCTGAATCCTCGAAGTAAATTCTTATCCCCGTACTTGATAATCGTGTTCTTATTTTCAACTGTTAATATTGCCGTCTTCATAAATATGAAAATAGGAATTCTCCAAGATATTTTTTCAATACGTAGCACTTATCCATAATGAAAAAAAATATACAATAAAGTCAAATTCAAATATAGGATGGACATGTACAAATTTCGCAAATTACGGTAATAAATTATTCAAACCTTCTAGGCCATGTTATAGCCAAATTTACTCCTATTCGAGCTATTAAATTTTTGAACATTTTATTGCTATTGCTGAGTTTCATTTTCTAAATATAGAAAATATTTTTTTTAAAGTACCAGATACATTATCTTTCAGATTGTCTTTTCAATATATGATTAACAATATTCTGTCCCAGCAAGGGCTGCAATTTCATAAACATATTTTTTTTTATTTTAATTCAAAATATATTTTTTCAAAATCTATGGGGGGGGCATATTATCTTTCAGATTGTCTTTTCAATATATGATTAACAATATTCTGTCCCAGCAAGGGCTGCAATTTCACAAAAATATTTTTTTTGATTTTTTTATTTTAATTCAAATGATTTTTTTTATTTTAATTCAAAATATATTTTTCAAAATCTATGGGGGGGGGCATATTTTTTTCAAAGAAAATACGCAAAATCGTCTTCAAATTACCATTGCTTCTACTTAAGCAGTTTATGTTATTTGGCTTGTGGTCACAACCTGATTAACTGACAATGATTCTAACTCAAGCAGACAAAATTACCATGCACAAATTCGAGACAATCTTTGTTATTTTTTTGCACCTTGTCATTGCCAAGTACATTTATATTGCACAACCATTGCAACAAATAAAGACACTTTTTAATCAGAAGATTGGCAAATTGAAATCAAAACGTACAATTTGTTTGTCTTCATTGCAACAAATAAAGCAAAAATAGATGTCAAGTTCCTGAACACCGTCCTTCAGGCACTTCCGAATATTTTTTTGTTGGAGCAAACTCGGAAGTGACTTCTCCCATTACGTCTAGGTTTGTTTTATTTTTCGTCCTCTTTTTGAAAAGCAGTGTCCAGTAATGTGATACAAAATGATATTAAAAATCACACTTCTATTTTGAGACGCAGAAATACTTCATGTTTAAGCAATTGTTGTTTTCAGAGACTGAAGGCCCATACAGAAGGTTAAAAATTATCCCTGGCCCTGGAGATTAAAATATAAAATATGTATATCGTGACACTTACGTCAATTGACGAAAATTTAGGGGGGATCCATTTTTAATTTTTTTTTTGGGGGGGGGGGCAAATTTGTCAGTTTTATGAAAGCACAAAAAAAGGATTTTTCAATGAAATTACCCAGAGAAAGATATTTTTGAAATTTAGGAGGCATATGATTATAATTTTCCCCCAATCGCCCAATTGACATCACTGCATCGTTGATCTACCAAGCCAAAACTACGGGATTTTTCCAGCCAGTTATATTACGCAACATAAACATAATGGAAGATCAGGTTTGGCAACTGTTCTTAACGGACGCTTGTATAAACAAGAAAGGTTTTTAATAACCTTCAATTAACGTCACAAAAATCTTTAAATCAAGAACGCCTGTTGCAGCTATTCGGTAAGCAAGATACGTGGGACCGAGTTAGGTTGGGTTAGGTACCGGAGAAGTTGAGGTGTACCAACCGATGGACCGTGCTAGGTTTATTATGTTGGTGACGATTATCAAAATGACAACATAAACCCAGCACGGTCTAACCTATTAGCAACATCAATTACCATATATAATTAAATATAATAAACATAATTAAAAAGTTACTTAAATATTAAATATAACGAAACGTTAGTTACCATATCCAATTTTTGTATTGTTGAATACATTTTTACTGAACAAGCATTTGCATAGTAACAGAAAAGGCGATGTACTCTTCTGAGTAACAAGAAGACATTTTCGATATTATAATAAATGGATAAATACTACTATTTAAATAAAGGTAAATTCTAAGCTCCTGTTAGTACATGACCTGCTTTTATCCTTATACTTAAGTTTCAAGTCAATATATATATATATATATATATATATATATATATATATATATATATATATATATATATATATATATATATATATATATATCAATAATATTCGATTGCTGGATTTATTTAAAAATATATATAAATATAAACAGCTTATACAGTATATTTGAACTGTTCCGGGGCCAATTTCACATAATCCATACAACAAAAAATAGAGGAAAATATTCAACAGAGGATTAACTATTGAAAATACTATTACTACATTTTAGTATGTGCATTGATAAATTTGCTCCTATAATGCTTCTCAGCCTCTACACTTCCGAAATGGTAACAAAATACCGTTTTCGGTACAATGCGGTATTTTACGTGGAGCTATTCAGACAAATTTAAAAGGGACAGAGGCTTTTAATTAAAAGTTAAACATACCTCTGCGATCTTGCGGTACCCTACTAGCCGCAGCAAAAAAAAATATTAAGCAGATAAACCTAATTATAACTAATATAACTTAACTAACCTAACTATATTCCTAACTAACTATACAATTACATGTTGTTCACTTTTATAGTTTATTACCGCGGATTATTTAATATTGCATGTAAATCCAGCAAAAATATGATTTAGTCACCCATTTAAAATTTACGCTAAATCATGCTTAAGGCTTTCACCCTACACGGGATTGTAATTTCAGTTATAGGGTAGCAGGTTACTGTTAACAAAAGAATCTTATTTTCAAGAGAAGGGGGGCTCGAAAACTGTAGTTGAGGGTTATAGAAAATGACAAATCAATTGTCAATACGGACCTCTTTGTACAAACCTTTATCATTTGTGGAACAAAATGGCAGAAATCACCACTCTCCATTGGCACGATCTCTTTTTTCACATAAAGGGGTCACCATCTGCGAAAGATTTATTAACAGCTTTTGAGCCCAATGTAGCGTTCATGTCAAATTGTAGATCTTAATCGGTCTGCTATAGAGCACTTTTTCAAGATGAGGGGTCAAAATCATCTATACCTTGTCGATGAATCATCTAAGACCAAATCGATAAATTTCTTTGGAACTGCAATTCTTGACATTTTGACCTCTTTGGCCAAAATATTGATGTTTTCGGGCGCAAAATGGCAATAAAAACCAGTTTAGTGAGGCATGATCTCTTTGGTCAGAACGGTTCGTAATAACGAAATAAGGAGCGACACGGCTCAACAGTAGTCGAGACTCTAAAAACTGAGTGTTGATATCAATAGATATATCAAAAGAATACAAATATATAATATTCCAAGTAAATAAGTTTAACTAAGTTTAGTCTTCCCCTTTAAAGGTTACGAGCCCGAGAAAATTCGCCTTATTTTCAGAAAAGGGAGAAAAACCCCCTAAAAGTCACGGAATCTTAATGAAAATCACACAATCAGATTCAGTGTATCAGAGAACCCTACTGTAGAGGTTTCAAGCTCATATCTTCAAAAATGTGGAATTTTGTATTTTTTGCGACAAGAAAGATCACAGATTCGTGTTTATTTATTTTTTTTTTCTTACCGAGGTTGGATCGTACCGAGCCAACGGTCCTAAACACTAGAATAGGGCCCAATTAAACGGAGATTAAAAATTCTAGCACCCTTTCCAAGTGACAAAAAGATTGGGGCATAGTAGTCCCCTCCCACAACCCTTTTTCCCGAAAGTTATCCATCCACAAGTTTGAGGTAGTCATTTTGTTTAAAATAGTTGAAAGATCCAATGGCTATCCTCTGGAGATAACAAGACCCCTACAATCCCCGAGGATAGGTCTTTAAGTTGTAAAATTTGTCCATTTTTACGTACAATATTTGTTATTAGGAAGTATACAGACGTTTTTCGAGGGGGGGGGATTTGTGCTTAGGGTGGATTTCCAAAGGAATAATTTTCCGTGGGTTGGTAAATTTCCATGAGTAAAATTTCTAGGGTAAATTTCACACAGGGGGATTTGACAGAATTCCTATTCGAAATTCTTTTAATTTGTCTTCTTCTCTTTGTCAACTCAAATTTGCATTTGAAGTTGTTGCGGGAGAAATGATCGAGGGAAATTTTTAGCGTGTTTTGATTTCGGGGAAAAATTTCCACGTAAAGGAAGATTTCCGGAGTGACCAGAAAAATGGTTAGAGCTTAAAGTCTTTTTTCAAATGAAAGTGTTTTGAGGATAATTTTTTAGGCTGAATGGTCTGCAAGAAACTTAAAGAGGGGGGGGGATTCTCAGCAGGGTGTGTGTCTATTTATCGTTGGAGGGACTTTCCATGGAAAAGTTTCCCGTGAAGGGAAGAAATTTTTTATTGATGGTAAGCCGAATTTACTGGCGTTACTTGAAAAATGACAAGAAATCAAATTAAATAACAAGTTTTTCCAACTGAAAGCAAGGAGCAACATTAATACTTGAAACAGAAAGAAATAATTCTTTATATGAAGGGGTTGCTCCACTCCTCAATACCTTGTTCTTAATGCTAAGGTTTGACTGTTTGCCCCAATTTTTAAGAACGACTCTTGAAACACCATAGCCGTTTAATTAGAATAGGAAGCTCTTTTAAAAGCGCTAAATACTTTATATTGAATAATTACTGGAAATAAGACCTGATACGGCACAGAAATGTACACGAAAGAAACGTTGAAAAATGAAGAATCCACGATGTAAATTTTTCATCACTCATCACTCATCTCATCAATTTAGAATTCAGCTAAATTCATTAACAGAATTTGTTTTTATCAACAATAAATTCCACTACCAAAGATTAAAATACTTAAGACTAAAGAAAAAAATTTTGTCCGACTGCTAAAAGCGTAAAATTAATGCATAAAAACAAATTTTGAAGTGTTTTAAAGCTTTTCGCATCCTCTCCCCCCCAAAAAAAAAATCCAGGGTATACTCTTGCCAACAGATAAGTCCAATATTTGTGACATACGCTTTAGGAATCGTGTGTTTAGTTAAGAAAAATGTCTGACGACCGGCGTCACAAAAGTTACCCAAGGGAATCAAAACAACACTTCTGAACACAAAAGTACAGGACAGTAAAGTCTCTTTTTCTCTTTGACGAAACTGCATAAAAATAGGAACAACGACATTTTTGTATTGCGTTTTATTATTCCCCCTCTGATATTGCGCTTCTCAAGTGTTGCCAATCGATCGCCTTCATTTCATTCAGTGTCCAGTGGGATCCGAACTTACCGAAATTAACCTCTAAGTCCCCTTGGACATTTCTGAATATTGTGTTTTCTCTGTTTTCATCACAGAACATAATTTTGTTCTTTTGAACTTCGACAGTTATAAACTGAAATTTTGAAAAATTATGGGTACTTACGTATTATACCGACCACACTGTTGTTCTTGGTCTTTTCAAAACCAGCTTCTCTGTATTCACTCAAAGATGATCAGCTTAACCTGAGTGGTATTGACTATTATGCAGGAATATCTTAATTAAATATTCAATATATAGCGTTGTTTAAGTTAGGTATTTAATATAATGCGTTCTGGGTGGCCTTCTTTCAATAATTGTCTGTTGCAGTTTCCATAATTTTGTTACTAAAGTATTATATTTTCATCTGAATTTGGTATATTTCATTATGATTAACCTAACTTCACTTCTTAAGTATGGTCGGGATAACACGTGAGGTATTTTGTCCTTCTGAACTTTGATAATTATAAATTAAAAATTTGAAAAAATATGTATTGATATTGACCATTTCCCCCTCCTTTGGATCTGACCTCACCCTTTCCCAAAATAAATTCTTGTGTACGTGCTTGGGTCAAATCGAAAGCAGTCAAACTTCCAGCTGCAGACAATCACGTTGCATTGATGTACCCGAAATTAGCTCATATGTATAATTTGATCTCCAGAGTTCAATAAAGTAGTTCCTCAAGTTTGGGGTTGGGTCAAAAAATAATGAATCTTCGCTTGCAATAATCACGTTGTTTGAACTGAACCACGTTTTCCTATCAATGGAGAAGATCCTGCACCAACCTGTTCCTTTGAAAACGTGACGAGTGCCACATCACAAGGAAAGGTACTAAGCGCGGCGGTATAAAACGTTTGGGTATTATATGAACTTGACTCATATCCTTTTTAGTAAACAAAGTGAAAGATATTTGAAAATATTATCTCATCAGGTGCAAATAAAATAGACTATTGCTTTGATCAAATAATTTATCTGAATAAGGAATATAAAAATGATAGATAAGAAGCTTTTTATTGAAGGTACTAAATGTTTATTTTTAAGTTATTTTTTTTTACTTGAGATTCACAATTTCAAAAATACTTGAAAGTTTTAGACAATAGGTAATAGATGTTCATCTTTTTTTCTTTTAAAGAAGATTTGTAACTTCAAAAACACAACATAATTGTAGAAAAAAAACAGAATTACGATGAAATAAAACATATTCTTAAGACAAAGCCCCTAGAAAGAGGGTGCATTCCAGATGGAAATTACAACTTAGTTCGTATTTACTTTAAATTCAATACGAATTAAGGGCAAGGCTATAACGGTTAATCAACAAATGCATCTCATAAAGGCTCATTTTTCCTGTACAAGGGCTCAAAGTCCTTAAACTCATTAGATTTGCCATTTACCTCCAATGGACTAATTTGATGGTATTTATGCAGAATATAATTAGCTAAAGATGTTAGCTAACCGTATTCACAAACAATTAAATATAAAACTTAATGGAAAGCTAAATTCCGATCGTTTCAGCTGTTAATTCGTTCTTACCTGTAACGAAATTTTTTTAATATTATCAAGTTTTTGTCGCACCGGGAACACGCTCAGAGACAAAATCTTCCTAAACCGAGACACCATTTCAACTTGTCAATGCATAAAGATGGGTTACTAGTTTAGTTTATCGGTCGCAAAAATCACAATATACCAAATATATCTTAATATATGTCACTGCGCTAGGGAAAAACACTGGATCCGGGGAAGGGGGGGAAAGACATAGGGTTTTCTTGTAGATGAATATAGGATATAATCCTAGGTACTTGTATGATATAGCCACGACCACTCAACTCGTTCACCCGTTGACGTATTGTAGATTTTTTTTTCTTTAGTCGCTTTCAGCTTAGCGTGAGACAAGACAAAGAGAAGTGGCGTAATAAATGGGCAACATATAACTTGGGCTATATATTTACACATTAGGGGGTGGGAGTAAGGGCAAAGTATTTGGACAGTGTAAAGTTAGAAAACAATTGTTACTTCATAATATGCAGAATAATCGTGCCTAACACATTAGGCAT
Organism: Artemia franciscana; assembly: GCF_032884065.1. NCBI lineage: Eukaryota > Metazoa > Arthropoda > Branchiopoda > Anostraca > Artemiidae > Artemia > Artemia franciscana. The sequence goes on from NC_088874.1 coordinate 1,873,458, forward strand.
GAAGAACCGCAAATATATAGCCCAAATTTGTTCCTAAGTATTATATTTTATCATGCTCTGGTATATTTCATTAGGATTGAGCATCAGAGGAACAGGTTCTACTTAGATGAAAAATATTAGGTCGGGGCTATATCATACAAGTACATAATCGTATTTCTGTTCCCGTTCTGGAAGTATCTCATATCCTTTTATATGGACATTTTTAACAATTTACAATATAAAGAGACAATGGTATCCCCAAGCCCTCTACGTTTCTGAACTGTACATTATTATATTAAAATTATGCTATGCAGAAACTTTCTGTTTATTTGGTTTTCAGACTCGCTTCTAGTACAGCTCCATCCACACTTGTTCTATTTCCGATATATGTTATATCGATATATGCCATTAGCCATTAGCAGTACAGTTACCATTATACAGTTACCAAAATTACCAAAGTTACCAAAGTTACCATTATACAGTTACCAAAAGGCCATTAGCAGTACAGTTACCATTAGTAGGCCATTAGTCATTGTACATAAATACAAACCTTTCAAAGTCACTGGTCAAAATTAGTAGTATTTCAAAACACAAACATCAACTCCATACCATATACGATTTGACGACAATGGAGAAGGCGAATTACTATGCATCAAAATTCGTAACTACCCACCTAAACCTGGAAAACCGCCGAGGCCTAAAGGAAACGACAATTGAACAAGCAAATAAAAGATAGTTATGAGGATATTAAACATCTCCTCATAGTCAACTCGCAGCATCGTTTTACTAAGCATAAAAAGGTAGAGTAAATAAAAATTAACTAAGATGTGCAACAATGGCGTCGATTCAAAAAAAAATGCGGGGTAAGGGACAAAATATATTTTTAACTACCTAAAAGGGTAGGCGCAAAATTGTTTTTTTTTTAATTTTTTATTATCATAATACCAAAAAGGTGTTTTTCAATGAAAATTCAAAAAAAAATGAAAATGTTCAAAATCTAGAGGGAAGGGTAAAAGGTCTAGAGGCAAATGTCTTCTCTCAATTGCAGTCCTTGGATGTGCAACTGAGCAAAAGGCAATTTTCAACAAAGAAATATCAAGAATTCCCGCAACTCAAGTCCGATAACTGAACTGTCTGTATCTTTTGTTATCATTGTAAGAAGCAAAATTCAAACGAATATTTCCTTTTTTATCAATTTTCGATATGTTTCATTTGTTAATCATAAATTCTTCATGTAATAACTGTCATAGGAGCTAAGCGTGATTAAGATTCTCTTTCACAGCTGAAACGGACCAGGCTATTACAAGTCATGGAACCCTCAGTGATTTGTCCAGGGAAGGTCAGGCTTATAGAATTTTGCGAAGTCGGGGTAAAATTACTAACAGTTTTTTGTTCTTGTCAGCCTTATTATCCTTCAGAATGCTACAAACTTTTGGGTTATAATAATTTTTTTTGTCTTCAAAGAAGAAGATCAAAACTTCTCCCCCCCCCCTATTACTCACAACAAAGGTACATAACATACAACTTCTGAAATTTTTGTTGTCCACCCTGCCCCAACAACGAAGAACCAGTCGATGGTCGGAAATTAAAATAGATTATGAATAGTTTAAGACTTACTTTTCGCACTCAAAATGTTTCAAATTTGAAAAAAAGATCAGCCCGCAAAGATCGAAGATCGAAGAAGAAGAAGAAGAAGATCGACCAAGCTTTCTGTTCTATGAAAGAAGAAGAAATAAATGAAATGGGGCTTATTATTTCAAGCAGTGGAGGCAAAACCCAAAAATTTGTCCTTGATAGGAAAATTTGACTTGATAGATCCCATATTTTTTTAACTTCTCTGTTTGCTGAAGAAGAGTTTCGAGGGTTAACTCGGGCCATCCCGAAGTTTTGTTTTTTTCGGTTTCACTGTCTTATTCACGGTTCCGGTTTATTATTTTTTTTTCGTATACAGAATCGAATAATTAGTTCCTCCATCACATGATTACCGTTCGTTTAAGGGTTACTTTCAGTTTTTAGTTCCGCGGTCTTATTTACAGCACCTTCCTTACTTTTTTTTTATACTTTTCGTGTCCAAAATCAAATTAGTTTTTCCGTCACGCGAATATCGCTTATGAGAGGGAAAGTTTTTCTGTTTTCAGTTTTGCTGTCTTATCTATAACCAACTCTATTTTTTTATAATTATTTTCGTATGCAAAATTGAATTATTGGTTCTTGCATCAATTGTTTAACTGGAAGACCAATCAATAAAGTTTACTTAAAAAAAGCTATTTCGAAAGAAAGTAAAAGAAAACATAAAACATGAAAACAAGTATAAATTACACTATACAAGGAGGTGGTGCCCTCAACCCTTGCTGTTTACGCCAATGTGTTAAGTTCTTTTCTGAAATCCTTTTTTCATTATATACAACAATAAAGCCAGCTTCAAGCATTTTAGTTATTGATTCTCATTCAAAATATTATCACTGCCATTTTTATACAACTAAAAGAACCATTCTATTCCCGATTTGATGAAATTCGATCACATCATCTCATTTCATTACATTACTTCTGTGTTTGGATATTCACCTTTGATGCATTGGTATAAAAGTTCAGAATTTTGCGTATAGAGAAAATCTTCCTTCTATACAAAAAATTTCGTTTCCTAAAATTGCTTCCCCCAAGGCATAGGTAATAGACTTTCAACTAAGCTGAATCAAATGGTTATCTTAAACTTTGAATGGATGTCTTTTGGAGGAAAAAGGACACGTCAGAGGGGCTATTTGCTACCCAATCTTGTTGCTCACTTAAAAAGGCAATAGGATTTCTTAATTCCGTTCAAATTAACCCTCTCCCGATCGTCTATGACCACTGGCTTCATAAGATCACTCATAAAAAAAAAAAAAACAACAACAAATAAACATGCATCCGTAATCTTTCTTCTCGCCAAAAATTCCAAATCCATTATTTTTGTAGATAGGAATTTGAAACCTCTACAGTAGGATTCTCTATAACACTGAATCTGACGGTGTGATTTTTATTAAGATTCTATGAATTTTGGGGGGTGTTTCACACTTTTACGAAAAATCAGGCAAATTTTCTCAGGCTTGTAGCTTCTGATGGGTAAAATTAAACTTAATGAACTTTATGTATTCGTAATCAGCATGAAAGTTCTATTCTTTTTATGTATATATGGTTATCGCGACTCCATCTTTTAGGGTTTAGGCTACTTTTGGACCAATTCTTTCCTTACTTACATTTCTTTACCAGGAACTGTTTCAAACTGTCAAATGATAGTTTCAAAATATTCGTTTCACTGACCATATATCAAAGAAGAAGCTATACGAAAAATACAGTTTAATCATTCTTTCTAGGGATGTAATGAAAAAAAATCAAGATGGCTAAGTCACTTTTTACTAATGAAGGATAATAAATTGATAAATATTATGCTTTTTGGCGATCCATTACGGGCTAAACTAAAATCAGTTCACCCCATAATAAAGTGATAAGAGGTTATTAGAAAAGATTTAATGAAAATTGAAACTTCATGGGAGGGGGTAACGAGTGAAGCTTTGAATAAATTAAGATGAAGGAGGAGTCTGTGTAGATGTGCTGGTCCCAGGGGGCTTGGTGCAGAAATGAATTGCTAATAGTAGTAGAAGTAGTTCGCCTTTATTTGTTTAAATCGGACTTTCGTTTTGAAGTGTATGCAGACCTCGAAATATACTCATAATCATGTCTCTAAAAAGCAATATTTATCATTTTAATTATTTAATTATGAAGATTTAGCATCGGCAACTTTGGAACTTAAGACCCCTAATATATTGTAACAGGTGTCGAATGTACTTGACTACGTGACTGTAATCTTAAAAGTGGCAAATGCTGATATAAGAAACAAGTTTTTCTTAAGGAAGTTAAGAGCGAAACTGATATTTTATGCCAAGAAAATCAAGAAAGCCAAGAAACTATTTTTCGGTTAATTGAACAACTTGAAACTGCCAAATAGCAATAGAAATAACAAGTTGGTTTTTAAGGAAGTCAAGACCGAAACTCGAATTTCAAGCTCTGTTTTGTTTTTTTTAATTCGGACTTTTCTTAAAATCCCCCACCTTCCTCTTCAAACCACGTATAGATGCATGCCTAGTGAGGACCTGCATGTGTTGGGCTATGCATTTGTTTTTCCACATATCGATACCCAGGCAGTTCCTGTTCACATGTAGAAATCAGCGATGCTGCGACAAGCTGCAGCCAAGTATCCAGTTTTACAGTCTAGAAATCTAGAAATCTAGAAGACAAGGGCGTATCCAGGGGGGCCTGGTTTGAACCCCCTCCCCCTGACATTTTTGTCCAACTCGTAAAAAGTAACAAAAATGCATATACAAATTTGTTATGTATTTTTTAAGTTTTTTCGCTTAAGTGGCGTTCACATGTATATTCGGCTGAACTTCCATGCTTGCGCCAGTGCATGACCAGATATACATGTCTAGGCATGGTAGTCTTCCTGGAATTGCATGTGAATGCCATTAAAATTTTTGCCCGCTATTCTATTTTGATTTCGTTTGAATAATTCAAGCTTAGAAAGCATGAAGCCTGGAACGTTCCACAAAGAAAGCTACGTGTGTTCCAGGCTTAAATGCTGATTTTTAGGAAAGAAAAGCCCAAGAAGATAGAAAGATAGAAAAATGAAATTTTCGCTTTCGCCAGCATATTTATTTATTATTATTTTTTTTTTTTGCCAAGCTTGGAAATCAATTACAACTCGTATCTTGGTTTGAAGTAATTTAAAGATGGAGACTGAAAAAAACTCAATTATAATAGAAAATAAGATTTTATCAGATGCAGGCTACATAAGCAGAAAGATGGCGCCAAAGAAAGTTCAGATCCTCCCAAACCTTCATGACTTTTTAAACTTTTTTTTTACTTTTCCAATGTCTTTTACTATTCAATTAATTGAGCCCCCCTCCCGCTGAAATTAATATCCACGCTCGCGAATGATTCGGCATATTTTTTTGCGTTTCATAATATCAGTTGCATATAGATAAGGAAGCTAAGTACAGTGCCCTAAAGGCCCGCTTACAAAGATCAAGGATTGTGTGACGTTGCAAGAGAAAAAAAAAACAAAAAAAAGTACTTCCGTTACTATATTTAATGAACGAATGCATATATTAATAAGTCTTTTGGTAAATAAAATAAAAATTTTAAGTCCTTTTAAGGTGGTATGGCACCTTTAAGTCATTTTGCAGCGTCGACTGACCATCAAAAAGACAAAGAGGTAATTGGCAAATTCTCACAGCGGACTAGCCATCATCCAAAGTTGTTGAGAATCTGAGGTTTGGCGTGAAATTTGACTAAAAAATAGTGAAGTTTCACATCCCTTTTGTCGGCGAGGTTGTCAATCAAAGAGGGTGACACCACAAGAAAAGCGTCCAATATGCTCAAATGATAATTCCTTTGAGCTGATTTTTATCGTTTTCCTAGCATTATGCTAGAACTTTTTTAGGGACTGTCCTTTCCTGAACCCTCCATTTAATCGAAAAAATGGAACTTCCTGATGATTTAAGTTACAATGAAGGTGTATAGCTCTATCTCCAGCACAAGATGCGAGAAGCCAAATAGATTTCTAGTATTTTCAAGGAAAAAGTTGTCAATTTTTAGTTTTTTGTTATTTATTGGGATCTCTTATCCAAGCTCTAAAAGTTATGGCAATACCACCCAACCAACTATAAACAGTTTGCCGATACAAACTAAAAACAATCTATAACGGACGAAATATGGGGATGCTTTAAGGTATTGTTTCCCCTTAAGGTTTGTGATCCTTTTGAAACGTGATGCTTTTGATACGACTAGATTTGCACAAAAAAAGAGGTAATTATTCCACTGGATTTATTAGCTTCAGATTAGTCCATTCAAAAGGCCAAAATTACGATATTTAATTATAATTTTTCTTATGAAATTAAGAAAATTACAAAAAGAATATCTATTTTACCAATTTTTCAACGTATTTTTCAATCTAAAACAAATGTAAAGCAGAGTTCGATAATGTATAATGTATAAGGATTTAGCATTAAAGGATTAATGCTAAATCCTTTCGATCAATTAATAGCAGTATTGTCGTTTAAAGTTTAAACTTTAAATCCCCAGGACCAAAAAAATAACTAAACACTAAAACAATAGCTAAATAGTAAAACAAAAGCAACTAAACCAAAAAAACTAAATAAAAATCTAAAAAACTTATAAACCACTGTACTTCGGTTTGGGTCTTTTCACCAGTGCAATTAATTATACGCAAATACATAGCCGTCCGGATTTAAAACGGAGTAAAAAAGCGTACATTTTCTAAATATTTTCTGAGACCACACTGGCTAACCATGACAAAACAAAAATTCGCAAAGAAGAGAGAAACGAGGACAATAACAGCCAGTGAAAAACAGAAGAAAAAATTACGTAGATATTTCGGTCGAGACCTCCGCTCAACCGTCCTCAGCACAGAATAATAAGGAAAATGGAGTTAAAAGTCCAAAGGACAATATAAAAAACCAACACTCAAAATAAAAACTGAAACTAAAATTAGGACCCCTTCGAACCAAAGATGGAAGGGTAACAGTTAAACATCAAAGGGAGGTTACTCTTTAATCGTTGCTTCGAAAGGGTCCTTATTTTAGTTTCAGTGCTTATTTTGAGGTTTGGTTTTCTTTCCTTTGGACTTTTATCTGCATTTTCTTACGGTTGAGCGGTGATCTCAACCAAAATATTTGCATAATTTTTTCTTTTGTTTTTCACTGACTGTTAGTGTCCTCGTTTCTCTCTTCTTTGCGATTTTTTTTGTACATTTTCTATTGTCACATCATCCACCAGCACAGCCTGGGCCCCCCCAAATAATCCCAAATCTAAATAGAGATTTTGATTTGAATCCAAAAAATTGTTATTTAAAATATATAATAAGACAAAAAATATTGTATTTATTAAGAAGAAGTACCTTTTTGGGGAGTATTTTCATTGAAAACGCCCTTTTTTGGTACTTTCATTGAAAAATTGAAAAAAGCATGAACAATGCAGATAAATTTATAAATTTTTTGCTTTATGAAATTTTATTTGAAAAATGCTAGTTATTTTATTAAGCCGAAGTAGAATAATTGTTAGAAGTTCATTTTCCGTTATTAGATCATTCCCCGAGCACAGCCTGAGCCCCCCAAAAAATCAAGTCAAACTCCAGATTTTAATTTTTGATTTAAATCCAAAAAATTAGCTATTAAAAACACATAAAAATCAAAGAGCGATTTTAAAGATTATGCAGAATAATTGCTATGGCTTTTTTCTCAACTTGAAGTTTTGTCTCCCTTAACTTAACTTTTTTGCAAATTCCCCCGTAAATAGGATAAGGAATACTCGTAAGTAGGGATTAGTCTTGGGGAAAGCTTAGATTTTGGGCAGGAGGGGATTTAAAATTACCCCAATTCTCAAAATAAATATGGCAACGTTGTCCAAAACGCTGTATTTAGGGGACCAGACATGAAGCCCCCTCTCGTACAAGTCTGAAATAAGATATAATTGTAGACAATCTCATCTTTTCGATAAAGCAAATCACTTTTTAAGAATATAACTAGCTGACATACAAAAAAAAGTTTTATCTTGAATTTAATACACTTGTTTAGGATAGTCTCCTTAACTTTTAAGGTCAAAATTGGACGTAACTGATATGGGTTTTAATTGAGTTGACACCAACTTTCCACCACCGGGTGTACGTCTCACTCCGATTTTGCCTCACAATTCCGCCACGCTTGGCAGAGTTTCCACCACGCTTGGGACCAGAAAAGAGAAAAATTTCGTTTCTTAATTAGAAAATATTACGAGGTAAAGACTAAAATCACTTAAAATCACGTTTCAGAAACGAACTTCTGTTTTTCTGTTGATCGAAAAACGTGAAATATCAAAGGATCCCGTTTCTTTGGAACAAGTTTTCAGCCCGCCTTTATAGCTTTCACCGGTTTTTTCACCGAGATTGTCAGGGTCAATATATCCATATATTCCTATTAGCGTTGATAAGCCAAACGTAGAAATGAGTGACCAGACACGTAGGCCTTTGGGTCGTTGAGAGAAGACCCAAGGAAATTTAAAAGATCCCTATAAAGTATCTAAGTACAGAACACTAAAGTTACATATGAATGTGTGTAAACTCTTTTTTTTATCTACTTTATTTCATCCATTTTTTTATCCATTTAGTTGCCCCCTGGGTATTTTCTCATTCTCCTCCTATTATCGAAAAGATGTTTTTTGAAAAAGGTTTTTTTCAAATATTACTACCCACAAATCTCATTTAAGCCCCTTCCCATCTCTAACACAGTTAAGGAATAATAAAAAAAAGGTTATTATACACCTTTATAAAGCTCTAGTCCCTGGATTTCTGTCCCAAATCCCTCTTCCCTCATCACTAATTTATGCAGGAGCTTGGAGGGGGGAACTGACAAAATTGTTCAAACAGCACAAATTTGGCGATCTACATTAAAACGATAAAGCTATAATGATAATAGATTCAGAAGGGTCCTTGCCCAGTGGTTCCAGGACACATGACTTTAATTCCATCTAATTATATTCAGTTAAGGGATATTACAAAATAAATGGACATTGGTTATTCTAATATTTGACATAAAAAATCGACATATTATACTGATTCCAAATGTACAAGTTTCATTAAGTTTATTGTTACCTATCAAAGGCTACAAGCCTGAGAAAATTTGCCTGATTTTCGAAAAAGGGGGGAAATACCCCCAAAAAGTCAAGGGATGTTGAAGGAAATCACAACATCAGATTCAGTGGTATCAGCGAATCCTACTGTAGAGGTTTCAAGCTCATATCTGCAAAAATATGGAAATTTCTATTTTTTGCCAAAAGAAAAATCACAGATTCGTGTTTATTTGTTTCTTTGTTTTTTTTTGTTTTTTTTTTCCAAGGGTGATCGTATCGACCCATGGTCCTAGAAAATCAAGAAAGGGCTCATTCGAACGGAAATTAAAAGTTTTAATGCCCCTTTTAAATGAAAAAAATATTGGAGGGCAAATCTCCACGTCCCTTTTTTAGCCAAAATCGTCCGATAAAAATCTTAAGATAGCCCTTTCGTTCAGCACAGTTTTAAAGGCCGAACAACTATGCCTTTGGGGGTAACATGACCCCCATATTCCCTGGGCAAAGGTATTTAAGTTATAAAATTTGCCCTTTGTTTATGTATAGTATTGGTTATTGAGAAGTATTATACATTTTTCAGGCAGGGGGGGCAAATTTTCCGTTAGGGGAATTTTCACGGAGAGAATTTTCCATAAGGAGGGAAGTTTTCAGGTGGTGAACTTTTCAGAGGAAATTTTACACTCGAGGAATTTGCACAAATTCCTGTACGGAATTTTTTTTATATGTCTTGCTTTCTCTTTGCCACCTCAATTTTAAGAGTAGAGATGTTAAGAGTAACTGTCAGAGGTAAATTTTCCACTTGGATTGAAGTATCTAGGGAATATTTTCGTGGGGAGGGAAGATTTTTCCGTGAAGGTGGAGCCAAATTTCCTAGCACTATTTGAAAAATGGTCAAAAATTAAATTATTTTTTCAACTGAAAGTAAGAAGTAACATTAAAACTTAAAACGAACAGAAATTATTACGCATATGACAGGGGTTGCCCCCTCTTCTATACCTCACACTTTACGCTAAAGTTGAAATTTTGTCCCAATTATTTAAGAACTACTCCGAAACACGAGGGTCGTTTAATTGGAACAATAAGAAGGTTTTTGCAAAAGTACAAAAAAATTTTAGCGTGAAGAGCGAGGTGTTGAGGAGGGGAAAAACCCTCCTCCTATACGTAATAATTTCTGTTTGTTTCGAGTTTTAATGGTGCTCCTTACTTTTAGTTGAAAAAACTTGAAAAAACTTACTTTTTTATTTAATTTTCATAGAAATAAAATTTATTTTCAATTATACGAATAAACGAAAATCGTTATTGCTATAAACAAAGAAAGAAAAAAAGATATGTGTGTGCATTGCGGCACTTAACCAGAATTTTAGAATGGAACAGTAGATATCTAAAGGTCAGGGGGAGGGGCTAATACTTCAGAACCATACAAATTATTATATACAATGTACCTCAGAGGTACAAAATATGTACCTCACGTTTCATTGTGAGGCGATCCTATCTCATTTCCCCCTTAAGCGGAGACAGGTCCGTATTTATGAACTTATTTCACGAAGGAGTGCCTAATTTGGTAAGGGGAAACAAACAAATTACGAAAAAAAATCAGTGGATTATGTGGGAAATGCAAGAGACAATAATGAATACCAAATTTCGAAAGTCGGCTAGACCATGAGCCCGTTTTCGTTCGTGTCCAAACCTACAGTCATAAGGAACTTTACAATGTAAGTGAAAGTAAAAGCTATTAAATTAGAAAGCCAACGCACTGTTCATAGGGGTCAAATGCATAAAAACATAATCAGAACGACGGGAAAAGGTTTAGAATTCTTTCTTGTGCAATTTGAGCAAAATGAGGAAAGGTGGATGACCGTATAATCAAAGAGTGTGATCAAGCATATTAATTTAAGACAGTGGTGACCTAATCAAAGACTATACACTTAGATTCATTGACCTCAATAATCGCGGTTGCAGTGATGCCTACAACCTCATGAAGAGTGAAGTAGGGCCCATAGTAACCGAAAGTATAAAACCATGTTTTGAAAAAAAACTGTCCAATGAGGAAAAATTGCCATTAGAGGCCAATTTATGAGCAGTATGCTACCCAAACTATTAGTTCAATTAAGCTTAGCAGTAACAGTTTATTATGAAAACAAATTTATGGGAGTTTAATAAGAGCCCAGCCCAGAGCCTTAAAATTTCTAAAGCATATTCGTCATTTATGCTTTATTGAAAACAAAACATATTATGAACGATTTTTTCGTATTCATAACACTGAAAAATTAGAATAATATAGTATTGTGTTTTTACACAGTGTGGCTTCTTGAATAAAATAAACTTTATATCTTTATATCAAAATTTTTTATCTCGAAGACACATTGTTGTATCTTGAAGTGTTAATATTTCCAAGAAATTAATATCATTATATTAAATAGTTTATTTTTTAAAGGATTTATTTTTTACTGGTCATCGATGTTTTGAAAAACTAAAGCACGTTGTTCAAAGTATATATAGTTTTCAGAGAAATAAAAATAAAAGATAAAGAAAATAAAAGCGAAATAAAGACTTCTGTTTGTAATAATTTTTGTTCGTTTCAAGTTTGACTTGAATATTCAATTTAATTTTTATTCGTTTTGAGATTTATTTATTCATCTACATCAGTATTTATTATTTTTATGTTTGGTAAAGTCATTTATTTTAATCTCTCTTCGTTTTGGCTTCGATTTATTCTTCAACAGTAAACTCTGGTTGTTTTGAGTCTGAATTATTACAGGACTTTATTTCTGCTGGTCTGAAGTTTAATATGGCTCTTATGAAGTTTAATTTGGACTTTTCTTTCAAAATTTGTTTTTCGGAAAGTTTTTTTTTGTAAATTAATCTTATATAAAGACCACTACATTTATTTCCTTTTTTTCATATCTGTTGTCTTATGATCGACGTTATAAAAAAAACTTTGACAAAATCACTATAGTATCCATGACTGAAAAAAAAAACTGATTCGCAACACGTTTGTGAGTGCAGTGTCTTTTGTGCTAATGCTAGATTGCACTGCTTCATTCATAATAGCTTCCACCATATTTGCAGCTCTGCATTTACGTCATGAGAGCTCAATTTCTTGAAAGTCCGTACCTCTGTGCCTGAAGTGGAGCATTAAAGCAACTGAGTACCCAACCCTGCGCAGCAAACTCATCGGATTTCTTTAGGCCAGTTAGGTTGAGCGTATCATTGGAGTTTTCAATGGGTCTAAAATTAGAGTAGGAAAGGGGAGGAGGTACAAACATAAAAATAATAAAAAACAGCACACCAAATAAATATTACAGGACATTTTGGAAATTTTCGTGATAATTATGCTATTCCTGGCTGGCATAGCCCTGGAATTCCTGCTTGATCGTCCCCGAACTAGATATATAAAAAAATAATAACTTTACTGTTGGACTGAAGACCACGTGTCAGTGAAAAATTAAAACTACAAATACGGTTTAGGAGAGGGGCTTTGGTGGCATCATGAAAATGTTCCCCGTCCAGATTGAATATAAAACAAGCTTGAGCTTTTCTATTAGAAAATACGTTATATATTTGAAAAATTTAAAACAAAATTGAAATTTGTAATATTTCGAAACTAACAGCAGTACTACAAGAAAATCATTGAAACACAAGTACCATCTGAAGCAAACACAGCTGGATACGCTCCTCCTCCGCCCTAGCCTGTTTAAACCTTAACTCTTTACTCCCTATCACGAAGTTCTCATTTCCTTTAAATGGAGACCCGAACCATTTTCCCAGAGATCGCAGAATTCCCGATGGTTAAGAAATGGTAAAAAAAAAGAAAATCGATAGAATAACTTGGTGAAAGTCTACACTACCTACAAATCTGTAAAAATACCAACTACTTTCTTTCAAGGTATAAATCGTAGGAATTTGTATTGTCAAATGAATTATTTATAATTCCATATTTGTTCCCCATGGAATAAGTTTGAATAGGCTTAGCTGTCAGCACTTATTTAAAATCAGTCAGGATTTGAAGTTTGGTATTAAAATCTGTTAGCATAAATGTGTAAGTAGTTTTTTGAATTGTCGGTATTTTTTAGGTTTTTTTGGTCCCTTGTTTTTTTTAGATTACTACAATTGAATTATGTAATTTTTGGGGTCTATTAGGCAATCTAGCTTGGTATTAAAATCTGTTAGCATAAATGTGTAAGTAGTTTTTTGAATTGTCGGTATTTTTTAGGTATTTTTGGTCCCTTGTTTTTTTTTAGATTACTACAATTGAATTATGTAATTTTTGAGGTCTAATAGGCAATTTAAGTCATTGAATTGTGTTCAAAAGCACTTACTGAAACCTATTGCCAATAATTATTGGCTTGTAGTGCTTCAGAGCTCAATAAGCTGCAATAGGTCTTTTTACCGATAGAAAAATTTTTGCTACATTTATCTATAAGTGTAAGCTACCAATATTTTTGGTTAGTTAAAGAGGCTCGCAAGGTGTTTACGATTTTTTTTTTGCGAGAATTTCATTTTGATATTCAAACTGAGTTAAACAGAGCACAGTAATTACACATAATTACACATAAAGTAATTAAACAACCCGTTGACAAGGTTGTTTCCAGAACTCTTGTTTGGAGAGGGCAAAAACTTTAAATACGCAACAAAAAATATTTATATCTATTTCTGTCACGTCTTCGAAAGTAAAAAAAAAAATTCGGGGGTTGGGCCCCATAAGCCCCCTGGATACGGCCTTTCCCATTGATGGCAATTAATAGATTAAGTAACCCCACTTACTTAATGATATTCAGCAGACTTTCCGATTAACACGGTAATGAGATAGCTTAGAATTAGATATACCTTTAGAGTCATAATTTCATCCTAAATTCAAATATAACATTCATTCGCGTCGGAAATAGGCTTTGCCCCCCCCACCCCCTAATGTGCAAATATATAACCTGATCTGCATATATGCAGCTTATTGAATTCTCCAGATGCCCCTCGTCTCTTCAAAATTATTTAACAGTTTATCAAAATAATGGAAAATTCACTGTATGTACACAATTCAGGATATATGTTTGCAAATTAGGTGGAGGAAGGTTGTAAATTTCATTTCCAACCTAAATGAATATTATATTCGGAATCAGATAAAATTCTGATTCTAAAGATATGTCTATTTCTTAGCTAACTCTGTAGTTCATTAACCGGAAAATTTAACAACTATTCTTATTGCTAAGAGCTGTTGTAGTTGCAAATTTCCAGAAAATCAAAAGAAAGTCAATGGCATTGCTAAGAAAAAATAATAGCAATCCGTTATCTTATGTTGAACTTAAAAAATTCAAATAAAAGCACTTCTTCGCAATTTAACGCAATGTACTCTTTTTTCAACATCTTTAAATATCATGACTTATGTTGCTAAGCCCTTTGAAGGAGTCAATATACGTTTTATTGGAAGAACCTATCCAACAAAATTACTGTTTTCTATTTTGGCCTTTTTTATTACTTATAATTGCAAGTTCATCGTTCAATTAAATTTTACCTCTTCCGTTTAAAATCACATTTTAGAATATAAACTATTTTCAGTTATTTTAATTGCACAGCTCCGCCATATATGATACTGTCCCTTCACGGTTGGTACGCGCCACTAGGTGTTCGTGATTTGTGAAAGTCGGCACCCCCATGCCTAGTGTTGGTTACTGATGAAAAAATTGCTTATAAATCAAACCAATCAATACATATTGTATCTGGGAGGAGGAAGTGGCATCAATTCACGGAAATGTAGATAAGGTTGGGTGGAGGGCAAAAATGTGTTTTCAAAATTCGGGGGGGGGATTTTGTTGTTTTTAATTATAATACCAAAAAGGAGTTTTCCAAAAATCCAATGGAATTTGAGGGGGAATGCCCTTCGCCCAAGTTAATATCACTGGGAGAGGGAACGCAAAAAAAATAATTTAAATATCGTTTTTTAACGTATTTGCTTCTAAAAGTTTATTTTTTGGTCCAACAATCTAGATTACTGGTGTTTGAGCTGGTGGCGAATCTAGATTAATTGACTTTTCTTAAATTTTCTTTGTTTAATTTTGGACCGATTATAAGGGAAAATGTGCCAATACCCCAGCTCATGTATTAGATATCGCCAGAGTTTTGCTTTTTGTCCAGTCATGAGGGGTCAAACGAAAAGCAGATCGTCCCCGAATAGGACCAAACGAAGTCATAAGAAACAATTCAATAAAAACTGAAGCTTCGTACGAGATAGTAAAAAATTAAGCTTTGAGGGGATTGGGGTGGAGAAGGAGTGTGCCCATCTGCAATAGCTTCATGCGCTTTCGTGCTACAATGAGTTCTTGGTAGTATAATGTTAGATGGATGAATATACTTTTGTATGAAAGTGTTGCCGTATTATGTGTGCCCATTATGTCAAAGACCTCTGAAATTGGGGTAGCTGTCCTTGTTCCGAAATCGAGGAAACGAAACTTTGCTTCGAATGGGTTGCTCCTTCCGTCAAAGATTGCATATGACTGTATACAGCTTACAATGGATTAGTTTTGGTTTTAGCTAAGATCGGGTATTTACTATTTACCTGGATATAGCACACATTTTTGCATAACCTTGACATCTAATAGAATTGAGTCGGCTGAGAGATTTCGGGTATTAGTATTAGAAGAGCAGTAGCTTGGTGAAGGCGAAAATGAATCAATTCCAATATAAAGGTAAACATTATTCCAGCTTATCCTTTCTAAGACTTCCGCCTTTCGAGATGATCTATCTATTGATTAACGACGCCTCCTGACTACAAAGGTCGGCCTGGGATGGAACCCTAGGCTAGGTATTTCCAGGGGGAGATCAATCCACTCTACCTCCACAAGCCCTTAATGAATCATGTCAAAAGAAAGAATATGTGGCATTGTCCCAAATGGGCAGAAGTCCAATTTTTCAGGAGCGCAAAAACTGAAAGGACCTTATCTTAAAAGTAGATGTCAGGAAAGATGTATTTTTCAGAGATGCAATTAATTTGCCAGCTAATAGATAAATATAACATTCGATTCTCCATCCAGCCCTCTTTCCAAATATTGTAATCGACACTGTCCCAATTGTAACCGCCCCCACCCCTTTAATGTCTGTATATAGACCTATTCATATGATATATGCAAAGCTTGCTTATTTGGACGGTTATGTTTATTTGTGTTACCTATTGATATCGTCAACCATGGGGTAAATTTATAGCAATGCATATAACTGGCTTTCTTGTAAAGTGAATTTACCACTCAATGCCTTTTTTTATGCTCTTTACGAATATATTAATCGCTCCTACCTTAAATTGATATTTAAGCACTTTTTTAGCTCTTAAAAATGAGGAATTTTCAAAAAAACTATGACAGTTCACATAACTAACTTACCAATAAAGCGAACATACAACTTGATGCCTTTTTTATATTCTTTACGAATATAATAGTCGCTTCTATCACAAATTCAAATTTAAGCACTTTTTAAGCTCTTAAAAATGACGAATTTTCAATTAAAGTACGAGTTACCCGTCGTTTCCGACAAAATAATACTATGCTTTCTCAGTCCAAAGAAGAAAAGGCCATAACATTGGTAAAATTAATTTATCCAAATTAATGTTGAAAAATCAGTGCTTGTGGATCATATAACATTAAAAAAAAATGGATTTATAATGAAACAGTAAGTTTGATATCAATGTTCTAAAGTTTGAGATAAATGTTTTTAGCCTTTTTATACCCATATTTGGGTCATTTTTAATAGCTCAAAAAGTGCTTAAATTTGAATTTGAGGTATAAGTAATTATTATATTCGTAAATAGCATAAAAAAGGCATCGAGCGGTATATTCAAATTATGCGAAAGCAAGTTATATGGTTTCTATAATTTTACCAACCATGGTTCATAATCCTAATTAACAATGCAGCAAACTCATGTATGCTTGATACATCATGTATAGGATGTATCAAGGCGTTGAGGGCTGCGGGACGGGGGAGGGCAGTAACAGAATCATAACGATAGCTATTACCATATTTTGAAGGGATATGTTATTTATTTTTTAGCTAACGAATTAATTACATCCATAACATTACTTCAGAAAAGCTAGATTATTATATGAAAAGAAACTTAATATTTAAGTATAATTGGCTTCATTTTTCAAATCATATACTTATGGAGAATAGTTATGTTTTTTGTAAAGTCTAAAAATTCAAAGAGTGGCAGATATCTACAAAACCCTGCACAGGAACTTATTTTGGAGAGGGGGGGTCCAAGAAATGTCAAATAAGACACATTAATATAGAACATAACAAATTATAGGTAAATCGTAAACATGGAGAACGAGAATAGGACGGAGAAACCCTCTCCCTCTGCCTACGGAAGTGTTTGGACTCCATAAACAAGAACGATTTACGCATGAAAAAATAAAATGGGACACTGAGAAAGGGAGTATAATCTTTGATTTCTTAAAGGGGATACATTTAAAACTGACCTAACCTAACCTTTCTGAACCTTTGATGTCCGAGGGGATGTTAAGATAACAAGGAGTTTCGGGACAGACATATACGTAGGAATTTATTTACGGGTTGTAAAAAAAATAATTGGCAACTTCAATTACTTGAATAATTTTCTTTGATAATCTACAGAACTGATCAGAAATTCGGGAAAACTTTGGATTTAAGGGAGCCCAGGCCTAGAAGCTCTCCTGGTACGTACATCCCTGATGGGATTACCCAGGGCTACAATAATCTGCATGAGCAACGTTAAAATGCTACACAAGGAAAGGGCCTCCATATGAAGACCCAGCAGACGACTTTAACTTCTTTCGGCTTTTCTCTATCTCTCTTTTTATTAATGATAATATAGATAGACTTTTTTTTAAAGGCTACAAATTGAAAATTGAAACTCACAGCATCAACGATTTTCGCCACTAAATATCGGATATCTCAAATTAGTCTTATTAGCGGTGCTAAACTTCTCTAGGGTGAATAGCCTCGTAGTTATCTGGCTTCGCTAGGTGTCAGGTTTTTTCAAATACATTCACGACAAAAAAAAGTATTCATTCATTATCTTGAATTAAATAAGAGGATAGTGCCTTAATGGAAGGCTATTTTTTTCTTAGCGTGAAGGACAGTTCATATCAGTGGATTAGTTTATCTGCTTTTGTCGAGGGGTTGCCCAAGTTCAGAAACCACGTGCACCTGATGGCGCGTGCCTAATGGAGCAAGTGTGGCAAAAACTATGCCAAACATAGTAGAACTGTGTGGCACAAGTGGTATTCTGTGTTGTACACCAGGTGGGGGGCGAAAAGAGCACCCTCTTTTTGTGATGGCTCATGAGATCTGGAAGTATTTCTATTGCATTTTGGACCACAGCGTTTCATAGGAAAGGGTCCATTGGAATAATTTCAAGGGAAATCCCCCAAGTGCAAAATGTCTCATTAATGATTCATTAGTGTTCATCCACCTTTGTTATTATTGTAGCATTCTAGATTGTCCCCTCTTCTCAACTAAAGCTTATGAAAACAAAATACTTTATTTTTTTAAATAATGTATTATAGTCCCTAGATCTATATACCCTAGAAGCTATATCCAGGCATTAGAGAGGGAGACTGGGATGCAGTCAAAATAGAAGCGACTATTAGACAGTGGCATCAATTCACGAGGATTTAGGGGGGGGTATATTTTTTAAAATCTAGGGGGAGCAAATTTGTCCT
Organism: Artemia franciscana; assembly: GCF_032884065.1. Taxonomy (NCBI): domain Eukaryota; kingdom Metazoa; phylum Arthropoda; class Branchiopoda; order Anostraca; family Artemiidae; genus Artemia; species Artemia franciscana. The sequence goes on from NC_088874.1 coordinate 1,891,772, forward strand.
TTTTCCATTTTTTCAATACAGGTTCCAAAAAGGCACTTTCAGTGAAAATTGTCCCCAGAAAAGATACTTTTCTCAATTTAGAAGAAATCAAGAGGTGAGGAAACAGTTAAACTAGAAGTAACTCTGATTATTCAATAACTAAATATTCTCCGGTTTAAAATGAAATCGAAATTTTGTTCTTATAGTGTTGAGTCGGGATAGTGGATAACCATGATCAAAACTAGTAATTGTGTATGCCAATGGGCCTTGCAGGACCAAGCAGCATGAGCAATGCTCCTGTTCCAGAATTATAGTTGCCGTGGAATAGTTGTCACCTTGATATCCTCGTTGACGGTTCTCAGGTACTTAATTTCGGAAAAATAATGTATATCTGAACCTTTCAAGCGGCACAGGCTTTAAGTCTATATAACAGTAAAATTCAAAAGCAAAAATTCTAGAACCAGATGTAGATAGTTTCTGCTCCAACTTCTTGCTTGGATTATGACAGACACGCCTTCACATAATCTCATCACTGGTATTAAAGTACGAGTCCTACGGCGTGCTGCTGCAATCGATATCGAACACCCAGATCCCGTACTACCGACTGGAGACAAATCCAACTGCACCACAACAGGACGAGTGCCACACAGTTTAGCTACGCTTGACATAATTTCTGCCATGCTTGATATAGTTTTACCATGCTTGGAACACTTCCGCCGTGCTTGGCACGCGCCACATGGTGTAAGTGATTTCTGAAAGAAAGGCACCCCCTCGGATAGATGATGAAATTTTCTGTCTTTGAACGTAGTAGAGTAAATAAAAATTTATGAAATATATTGAGAGACTGGATTATGCCCAGATGGTATTTCAAAGTACCTAGATCCATCCCTTCCCGCTCCAAAGGATACGCTTCTCATTTTTGATAACCTTGGACGAAATTTGTGTTTCAAAACAAGTTTTGTGAGGCTTAGGGAAAGTGTGTTGAGTCTCATAAGTTTGCTAAATCCTGATTTTTAAGGTTTTTATAGATTTAGTAAGAATGTATTTTAAATCTGAACAGAAATCTGCATGCGGTTTCAAATCGTAGTCAAATCATTAGATTCTCTTTTCAAAAGAAGTCAAAGTCCAGTCAAAGAGAATTAGAACCCAACCAAAGTTGAGAGAGACAGTTTTGCCAAAGTTTTTAAGAATATGTCTTTTATGCAATCTTCTAAGCCTCAGAAATAGAAAAACAACAGAAATATAAGCAATAAAACGCCCCCTGGCAGATAATCTAGGCCTTGGATCCGTTTCTAAATATTTCTACCAAAATTTATATCCACAAATAACTCACTAACTTTCAACGATAGCGAAAACCCTGTCATCTTGAAAAGTTAAAGAAACTATAAGAGTTATAGAGTTCTGATCAGTTTGTTCACACTAAAATCAGGAAAAAATGAAACACGACTTAAAGTTGCAAGAACGTAAATAAAAATATTTTCGCCCCCTGGATGAACCTCAGGTCTAATCCCACCGGAAACAATGATTCTCTAAAAAAAAAATCTTGTTTCGAAGTCATGAAGTTTTTGGGCAGTATCACTTTTGCGTCAGTGTTGCCACACTGAACCGTGAAAATAAATAAGAGAAACTTAATTTGATGATAAATTTCGTCCTAAAAAATTCAAACCTTAACAATCTGTTGGTCCCCAAAGACAGCTTCCTTCGAGGGAAAGCTAAACCTTAAGCTGTTTGGTGCCATAGTTTTTTCAGTTTTTTTGCTGATTTTTCTCCCATGTATCTTTTCTTTTAATTTGGCGTCCACTACTACCAAAAACTTAATAACTGCACATAGAAGTATTTCATCAAAAACTAAATTCTTGATTTTCACTAATTTTTAAAATTCACGTGGCTGAGTAAAATGCACCAATTCAAAAAATTATATTTCAGTTTCACTGTTCTTGGTTCTCTTATGAGTTTCACCCTAGAACGATTCAAACGTTTCAAAGATGTAAGTTATGGGGAAAGCGCTATAGACGAAAAACGCTAAGTTAAAACAAAAGCTGAGTCATAACTCTCAGAATTTTGTTCTTCTTCTTCTGTTAAGACGCAGCTATCCGATCAATGTAGTCCATTGATCTGTGTTACCTTACGTAAGCCTGATTGCACCATCACGTGCATTTAGAAGCTACGTCTACCGTGACTATACTGATGACGTCAGTGGGAATTTTCTTCCTTTATACACGAGCTATTTCATGAAAACCTGTTTCTTTTTAACGAAAATTCTGCATAAAGAAACCAACTCAAATTGGACACGGTTACAAGTTTTCGAAATAAATTTTTTATCTTATTTCTTTGAGACTATTTTTTTTAATCCCCGCCATTTTAAAACCATCCGACTAAAATGACATATGCACAAATCACTTCTTGGACCATATTACTATATATGGACCCTACTATATATTTTCATTTCACTTTAAGTAAAATCATGTAGAATACGTGTCCCACTTAGCAGGAGGTGCTGCGGTGTGGTGGTTGCCCCCTGTGTGGTACCAAAAGACGAGATGTGGCACGTTTGGCAGAGAAAATGCAGTGGTATCAATTCACGAAAACATGGGGGGATATATTTCAAGATCTTGAGAAGGGGATCGATTTCGTTTTTTTCAATAAAAATACAAAAAGGGGCACTTTCAGCGAACATACTAAAAGAAAAAGTATTTTGCAAAATCTTGATGGGGATGAATGCTCATCTTCAATTGACTGCATTACAAGCAGATTCAAAATCCTGCGTACTTCAATTGACAACAATAGCATGAGTTATCATACTATACATCACTGTAATAAACCTACGGGTTATTTCGAACTCGGAGATTTGTCTGGATACCAGTAAAACCGGTAAATGAAAGGGAACTTCCACAGTAAAACCCAAAATATACCTCAACCAGATTTAAAAAGTGTTAGCAGAATACAAAATGTCGATACCACTTTATCAATAAGATTTCCGTATGACCTTGAAAATGATCTTAAAGAGGTAGGGTTTATTTTCAAGAGGACTTGTCGGAAAACCCGGGGTTTTTTCGCCTCGCCTGATATCTGAAACTGATATTATATGAGAATTTCTTTAACCGTAAGCTACCCAGACTCACGGATTGTCGCGGTCCGAAAACGACAGTCCACCTCCCGTCCTCATTTAAACGACCATTCAATCGACAAAAATGTAGATTTGTTTAAGCTAAACTTATAACAAAAAAAAAAACAAAAAAAAAAAACAAAAACAAAACAAATCGATCTCAATGAGCCTCTCAGATCAGATAGAGAACTTTTAAATGCTTTATTACATACCCTGTTAATGGTTTCAAATATCTCGAAAACTCTCAAAATCGTCTTCTTCTTCTTGATAATGTATGAGGTCCATAAACGCTAAGGTCAAATCCTTTTGCCTTTTCATTGACCTGGCTATAGCACTGGGTCTTGATTATGGACTCAGGTGGCTTGGCGCTGCAGTAAGCCTGTTAATTGTTGTAGTAATAGTAATACACTTGGCAATTCACACGTACCGTATTGAAGCACGTATTAGTACCACGCAATTGAAGCACCATAGAGAGAATTACTAAATTAGTCTCTTATTCAGTATCTTAAACAATACTCTAAAAATTGTTGTCATCACGGGGAGGGAGGCCAAAATGTTTCAGACCTTTTTTTCCAAATTTTATCAATTATACGCTAACGTCTATACAAAACGAGCTCTACTTTTGTCTCTAAGCTGAATTGAACGAGAACACTTCGTCCAGTTCGACGGGAGACGGACTGGAAGAGAACAAAAGTAAGAACATATTTTCGTTGATCGAATCAATCGAAAACAAATCGGTTCGTGTAGACAGACATAACTTTCGTCCAGCCCACGTCCTCGTGAGAAAGCAACCCTAGCATACTGTTTTGAATATACTTTTATTTACATTAAAAGCTATTATCAATAGTGTATATTTACCTCGCATGGGAAGCATCTCGGTGTAACTTAAATGCAGCAGGTGCACACAAGTACAGGCATGAAAACATAACTTTTGGGGGGGGGGGGCGGGGAGTAAAAGTAAAAATCAATGACTTGAATAAGAAGTGACAAGACGTTCAGGAAAATTTAGCACTTTTGGGGGGTGAAGGTAAGTACGTAAGTGAATGCACGAGTCGGCAAAGACTTCATAACTTGGGATGATCGATTGAATATTCACGAATTTGACTAAATCAGGAACTGGAACTCGAAATTACATATTTTGAAAAGTACTACTGCTACAGTCTCATTCCATTATTAAGGTTTCTTAGGTCAACACGCTTGTGAATATTTCTCCTTCATCCTCCATGTTTAATACTTCTGTTTTGGCCGTCTTCCATGAAGCTCCTACCATTTTTTGATATGAATTCTCTAATCTCATTTTAGCCTGTTTTTTCCCAGCGCAATCTGAGGCTTTCTGACGATAGGGGTGGGGGAGACTTGTAAAACAAAGTAATAATCAGGTAACTTGCACAAAATTTCATAAAATTGCATCTTTTTTTTGAAAATCACAAGATTTCAGGCGAAAATAGCCCCATATCCAGGGTTTTTAGTCAAAAACTGTAGATACTGTAAAATTACTAAATATCACGGGGAAAGTTACAAAAATGTTTTTGTTGTTATCATGCAATATTCAAAACAAATGGGGGATATTGCCCTAAGCAGTAAATAATTTTGACATCAGCAAGAGATTACACCTAAATAAGACAGCTAACTCACAAGATATTCGTTGATACATAGTTCCAGCAAACATCAAGATAATAAGCTTTGAATAACAGTCTGGCCGGGTAACTCCTTGATCCAGTTATGCCGGTTATTTTTTTAAAAATATATAAAAATAGCTCCTTGGATTCGGCTTTTCTTAAAATTAATCTGTCAGCCGTGAGTCTTGTTTCTATCAATTCAGACTGCAAAGGATAATTGCTAGGATCTTTCAGGTTAGATATTGGCAGTAACTTTTCAAGGATGAAGATCTCAACCCCTTCCAAATAAGAATTTGTTATTATTTCCAGATGTATTAACCATTCTGTTTAATATTTATTCGAGGATTTACTAATTGTACTACTATTTGAAGAAGCCACGTACGGGGATGGAAAGCGGGAGGGAGTTCAAGCCCAGGCCCAAGAAATTCCAAGAAAATTTCAATATCCTTTCCTTACCATTTGTTAATTTTTTGCGGTTTTTCATAGTATGACTGTTCCGAAATGGCCGTATGGCTGTGCCCCTCCCTTGAACTTACCCCATGGGGGATGGCCATTGGTCAAGTATTTTGTAAGAGAGGAGGGGGGTGTCAGATTGAAGAAATAATAAATTTCCTGTTTATAGTATAATTCCTAAACGATGTCCTTGAAACAAAGAAATATGTATGCAGTCATTACAAGATAAAAAAAAACGAAAAGTTTCATGGATTCCCCCAAATTTTTGGGGGGCAGCCACCAGGATAGTCACCTAAGGGAGTTTCTTGACTAGACCAAGTGCCTCACTCCATATTACAAAACTAATTATGTCGGAGTTTTTGCTCCTAATATTACCCCCCCCCCCAATAAAGATTTTACGGTTTGTCCCCATATTCATGTATATTTTTCATATACTTCGCATCTTGTTTTTTTACTTTGACGAATATGCCCCTAAGTAGCCAATGTATATGGTATGTTGCATGGTTTTCCAGGATAAAAAGCAAATGAATATACAGGCAATCGGGATTATTAGTGAATCACAACTTAAAAAAAAATATGTCTTATTTCAAAGACAATTAACCCTTTTTTGGCTCACAAGAGTAATTTACAAGCTAAATCAGCATACCCCCCCCCACGCTAGCCGTCCCTACAATGGTGCCCTGGGATGGGAGCATCATACATTAGTTCCAGTACTGGTTTAAACAAAGAAGAAGATTTGGGAGTGGGAGAAGGTGAGCTCGCCCATGAAGGCTCGACAGGTCCCACAGGATCATTACCTACCCCTTTATATTTTGAGAAATACATTTTTCGGTATTTTCAAAAAAAGTGCCCCCAGACCCTAGATTTTCATATATACCTTTTATATCTTCTTTTTCAAAATTCATTGACAGCCTACATTTCCATCAATTGATGCCACTGCTTTGACCCCCCCCCCTACCAAGAAATAATTCTAGTCAAGTTTTAGGTTTAACGATGGAAAAAGAAGATGACGGAACTGCTTAATTCACTTTTTGCTAGGAATCAAAGCTAAGGAAATTGCGAAAAAAATTACTATCATTTCTTGAATTAATTGTGCTGTAGATTTCAGTTCATTAGAGAGAAGCTAATTTATTACTTACTACCGTTACTACAGTACACTACCGTTACTACCGTTACAACCGTTAATTTCAGCTTTCAGTTGTTCCAAGAAATATTTATTTACGACCGTTTTATTCAATAATATAGTCTTAACGTATCATTTATTGTAAAATTTTTATTTAATTTAAATGGCCAATTTTAACCGTCAAGTATTACCATAACAAACATTAATATTACGTTTATTTCAGACTCGACCATGTCATCATCGTCATCATCGGCATCGGAGACAAGTTCAACGTCTGGAGTGCCATTGAAAAAACCCCCGCATTATAATGATAGAAAAAACATATGCACAGAGACTAAATGTTGCAATATTAGCCTTTACAAAATAGTTTTTGCAATAGTGTTTATTTCAGCAATAGTATCAGTGTCACTATTCTGGATCGTTATGGCCGTTCTAGCAGATCAAGCAGATCCTGAGGCAACGACGCGACTTAGACTAAAACGACTTGGCCCATTGGCCCTGCCCGCTTTGTGTTTAATAAGTATAATTTGGTGTGTATTTCAGTGCATCAGAGGTATACGTGAAGATTCTAGCCCCGTATGAATTTGTTTGTATATACCTCAAAAGACTTGTTGTTGTACCTTATTTTAAAGATGTGTCATATTGTTTCATTCTAAGGAGATGTAATTTTTATAATTTAATAAATTATATTTAACGAGTTGAACCATCATTATTTTATTTGGGAATCTTCATAGTGATTTTTTGTATACTTTTGGTATCACACACTTAATTTTATAGTGCTTCCTGATATCACTCCACCAAAATAATACATACCTCTCTTCCACAAAATTCCTCTTCCTCACCTCTCACTTTTTTCAACCCACTTTCCTGTGCTTCCTGATATCACTCCACCAAAAAATACATACCTCTCCTACACAAAATTCCCCCTCCCCACCTCTTATTTTTTTCAATCCATTTTCCCGTGCTTCTTGATATCCCTCCGCCAACAAATACATACCCTTCCTCCACAAAATTCCCCCTCCCCACCTCTCATTTTTTCAATCCACTTCCCGCCATCTTCCCCAGATGTGTCCAATCTGAGATCGAACCGAACATCTACTCCGGTGTAAAGTAGAGGTGAAAAGAAAGCTATGGAACCCTGTAAATAGATTGCCACCCCCCTTAATTCCTTCATTCCCTTAGGAATACATAGCAAACAAACAAACAAAACACTTTATAATATAGATGCAAGCGATGCAAATCAATTATAAACAGGCTATATGTATATGTTTCAATAGTTTTTCTTGGAAAATATAGGCATAGAGGCAATTTTTTAAAGAGGTCCGTGGCTGATCAATGAGACTTTATGAAATACAATTGAGTATCTAACGTGAACAAAAAAAAAACAAAAAAAAAACTTGTGAATGATTATTAAGATTGTAATTATTTGATTGGTCATGTCTGAGTGATTCCAAGGATCTCTCTGCTACATCTTCCAAAACTTTTGATAACGAATAATTTTGGCTTTTTTTTACCTGTATTGATTAAATAAAAATGATTTCTAGTAAAGTGATACCCATGAAATTGCGTAACTAAGATGACTATAGGTTTATACTAAGAATATAGAAAAGGTACTCCCTCTGCTGTAACACATAACCAAACACCGGAGAATCACGTATATTTTTCCTTCAGAAGACGGATATGTATCGCTTTTTTTACCAAAATAAAATTAAATCGGAGAGAGTTATAACAAGTTAGATAGTTAGACACCATATATACACAAAGAGAGGGATAACCCCCCCCCCCCAAAAAAAAAAAGAAGTTCAAAGGAACCCCCCAGAAAAACTCAAATCTATCTATCCCCCACTTCCCCCAAATCAATCAAATCCCCTCTATCCCCCAAATCAAATCTATTAACTCCCACTTCCTTACTCTTAATGGATTAGACTTACGTGCACCTATTGTAGCCATTACCACCCCAAAACACGATATTTTAAATATAACCCTGCTTAGTATCTAACATTTTGATTGATAAATTTCAAAATCGCGGAAAAATTTGCTTGACATTTCTAAGTCTTCGATTCCCACGCCCTTTTGAAATTAATTGTTGTTTTCCACCTTTGGAGATGTCAAAACAAGTAAACAGCAATGTAAGTTCTTTCTGGATTTTGTCTTTTTTTAATGGACTAAATCAACTTGGATTTTGACTCAGAATAAATGCTTCCAAAATTTTTCCCTGACCAAAGGTCCTGATTAGTCAGACTTAAATATTTTCATTTTTATCGGCCAAACATATGAGAGTATTTTCTTACGCCTTTGTTAGAAAAGTTCAGTTTAGAATATAGAAGAATCTTAAAGAAAAATGGAGAAATGAAATTAAAATTCGTGATACATCATGTAATCAGAAATGTAGCGTGGATTTCATTTGGGAGGGGGTGCCTGACTAAAAAGGCAGTATATAGCCGCTATATGATAAAAAAGAATATGAAAAAGTCAGAGATTCAATGACTGATAATATGGACCGTTTTGAGCTTGCTTGAACGTGAATTCAATTGTCAATGGTTATAGAGATAAGGCTTGCCTGTCTAAAATCAGAACACATCGCGTAAGAAACACTTTTCAGTTAAATTTATAATCAGTCTTCGGGATCGACTGATGGAATTAGCCAAATCCCAAACATTTCCTGTTTAGACTTACCCTGATTCAAATGACGTTATTTTCTGTCTTTCAATTGTAAGCCCCAAGCTTAAAAACCAATTTTCTCGAAAGGGGTCATTTAACAATTAAGCTATGGACGGCCAAGCTATCATAGTGCTCAAAATGAGATCACCGGGTGAATCCTCTCAGTTTTTAGGGGGAGTTCAGTGGTATCTTTTGTTACTTAAAATAGCGTTATAGCTAAAAATTTCGGTTAAGTGAGCTAACTTCCAGCTGTCTATGATCATTGGCTCAACAATTCACCCCAGTAATAAATGAATGCACATCTGCAGCATTCCCAAGTCTCAAAAATGTTTGTTGTGCGTATATTTTCCAAATTTTAGTAAAATTATTGTAGATCAATGAGAGGGGGGTCACTTTACCCCTAAATTTCCTTGACTTCGAGGAGCACATTTAGCCTGAGCCTTAGAAATAGGTTACGCCACCTTTTACTGAAACAAATTTTTGAAAGTAAAGTAGAAAATTCTATTGATACGCTTGCCCGCACCTCTGAAAGGGGGTAGAGGGATAAAGGGCATCTGCTAGCGTTTAAGACGTGTCCTAAGCATCCCAGCACCTTGAAAAAGGGAAAATATCAGCTGAAAACTCATTTTTCGGAAATCAGCGGTTATTATATTGAACAAATGGATTTAGGCAATTCAGAGGAGGATAATGTAAACAAATGTTTTATTCCAGTGCCCTTGTCTAATTAGAAAAAAGAGATAACACCTCTCTGTCAAAATTTAGCCATTTGTCTTCAAAGAGATCCCTTAACACACAATGCTGCGTTTTCACGCAAAAACGACTTTTTTGCGTGGTCCGATAAATCAATTTTTTGTCCCAAGTTTATGAGTCATAAAAAAAACACATCTGCTGTATTGTATTGTATCAGATTGACGACGCTTCTTGACTATTCAAGTCCTCGTGTCAGCCCTACAGTACGTTGAAACAGCTGGGTTCGAACCCTTGGTCCCGTAAAAACACATTCGTTATTTTGAACTGAAACCTTTTTGGAACCTTATAATGCAAATAACTCAGAAACTTATCATATTTATGTGCAAGACGTCTATTGATATATAGCGAAGGACAAGAAGATATTTAGTATTTGTGTATTATTCAGAACACACGATGCAGGTACACTTTACTTAAATATTTTATATATATAGAGGTGGTTAAATTAGGTTAAGTTAGGCATTTGACATAATGCACCCCCATCTCCCTAACGTGCAAATATATAGCCTAAACTTCTGGAAAAGCTAATGAAATAAAACAAAATATGATGAAGAAAATTGTAAAATTACAACTTAGAATTATGTACCCAGAACGCAGAACGCCTCTTTTTCAGTCTTTGGCAAATCCCAGATCTTCATTTCAAAATCCACGTTTAGACACTATCTTCTATCACTATGCGTAGCAAACTAAATTGAGTTTTGTCTTTGTGGCTATGAAACGGGTTTTTTTCTCATGAAATGTACCTGCATCGTAATTTGTTTCACGAAAGGACCGAACTTCACTTATTGAGTGTGTTCTGAATAATACACAAGTACCAGGTATTTCAACCAAATATTTAATCCTCAAGGCTTGGGAGGACATTCCCAGGGAAATGGACAGAAAAAGCAAGAGTTATATTATTAATTAGGTACAGCTAGCCTAGGCTAAATCAAGATAGCTTTTTGGATATTTTTTTTTGGTTTCTGGAACTTGATATACCCAATTCGTAGGCTATGCTATCTCGTTTTTGCGCTTCAACGGCTAAAATGAACCGTTTCTATGTGAACATTTTTTTAGTTTTCCTGCATCCGTTATCCGTGAGCCGTTTTACGCTAATAGAGCAAGTGCATAGGTGTGAACCAGAGCTAAATCATCAAAAGACCTACGGGTTTTGACGAAAAAACTTATAAATAGAAGTGCATTTGGGTCTTAAACATATTATCGCACACACCGTAATCTATTTATAGTAATAAACAAATTAAAAACGGAAGCAGACCAACTTTTTTACTTGAAAATAAAGAGAAAAATAAACCTTAAATGAACAGAAATAACCCTCATCATGAGGGGACTACAGTCCTCTCAAATGTTTTATGCTGAAACTTAACCTGAAGTTTACTCAAAACTAATTATAGTGCAATAAATGCAGCCGGGCAGGTATCTGTAAGTGTTTCATATCCATTTTTTCTCTTTTCGACGCGCTTGGAATAAAAATAAAGCGTAAAAAAGCCGTTGTATATAAAGTTGCAATAAAGCCGTTGAATACAAAACATTCAACACATACAACACATTCATTATCTAAGAAATACTGTTGAAAAACATATTCGGAAATATGTATTTAATCCAGTACAGCGAAAATGAAGCTTCGATAATGGCTCAAAAATGAGGGGAAGACGTCACCCTTATATTTAGTCATTGCTATGAGCTTTATGCATTGAATCCGCTCTTTACTTCCATGGGGAAAAAACTTTTATATTTTTTTTTTTAACATATTTAGAACCGAAAAATATTTTTAGCTCAGGGCGGTAAGAACTAGAAAACTTAAGACTTTTTTTTATGTTTATACATTATGGCCTTGTTCTGGCCGAAACGGTCGTTTTTTAGCGCAAAATGGCACTTTGTTGCGGCGGGATCCTTTTTGCAACCCAAAAGGGGTAAATTTATCTTTATTGAATATTATTTCTATTCATAAAATCTTGTATTATTTTACTCACTAAAGTGATTCGAATCTCAAGTAATAGACCAATTCCCTCCATGAGTACACCTTTACACTTTCACTCAAGTGAGGCATGTCTCTATTTAAATAAAAAAAAACAAAAAAAAAAAACATTGGTTTGATAGAATCGTCTTCAGAAAAATAGAAATATATATTCAAAATCTTTCAAATGAAAAATATAAACTTCTATTTTTAGATAGAGCGACGAAGCCTCGTTGTAAGGTTTTCAGATATACTGATTGTGGTTAACAATTTTCATAAAGACCAAATCTCTTTTTCGAGTGTTACCTCTTTTTCTAAAATTCTGAAAATTTTTAAAGTTAGACCACGACTTGATAAGTTGAAAGTTTGACGTTGAAACAGGCTTGAAAAATTAAGAAACAGTTAGAAATTAGAAAAAATAAAAAAAATAGTTAGTGAAAACCCTTTTTTCGAGTTTTATAGTAGATTATTACTATATCACTTACTCCATACTCACTGTACATTATCAAGAACAGTTTAATTCAACATACCGTAGAAGAAAAATCATAACTGAACAAATATCTAAACCGAAGATGACCTTGAAAAAACGTAATTCCCAATAGACAGCTATTCTCAACGTGTTTGCATGCCAACAGTTAAAGGTTAAATTTCAAGGTATAGCCTAATAACATTGTAGTGCCATAATTCTAGGCGAAAGAGATATATGTTCAACAATAAAAATTATAAACTTAGACAGGCACACACGTGACAATTCCTGTCAGGGGGAAGGGGAAAGAACTTTGAAAAAAAACTGTCTAAAATAAGTTAATAAATATTATGAAAAACAAACAAAAAGTTGTCATTTTTTTTAATTGTCAATTTTGTCTAAAATGACTTAATAAATAGAAAATATGAAAAACAAACAAAAATTTGTCAGTTTTTTAGGGGGGGGGGCACTTCCTTCCCTGAAAAAATTCCAGAGCCAAGACATTCCCATACATTTTGAAATGGATCAAACACATCTTCATTAAAATTAGATTGATAGTTCTTAAGTCAAATTATGCCTTAGCTGAGGGGATATACTGTACTTGCAATCCCTTGTTCTTCGAGATGTAGGTTCAAATCCTGGTGTTGCCAAAACCCAAGTATTTGTTTGGGGTGGGGTTAGTGTTGTGACTGCAATCTCAGCCACCTTGGGTGTAGAGACGAAGGGCCTTTGAGGCCCAAGCTCCAATCTAGTTGGTAGTATAGTTAGTCTATCGAATTGCACTATGTCTTTGGATAAGCAGTGATAAAAATGACGCAAGATTTTTGGAGTGATATGCATATTGGGGGAAGATTTAAGCCTAGCAATTTAAGAAACAAAACATTCCAACGAAAGGTATTAGCAAAAATTTTGGGAATTACAAAGCAATTGTTTATAGGGAGGGGGGAATTCAAATCAGTAAAGACCAGGCAAAACATTTGGAAAAATTAAGAAAGAAGATAATCAAATTTGTAATATTTTGGGGTAGGGTCTTACAGGAAATTATCCCAATATAGATTTTAATACCTTTCAGTTTTTTTTAGGAATTGGGTTGTTATTTCACAAACGAATTTCACACTTTTACCAGGATAAGGAAGCAGAATGCCTTTCTGTCTTCTTACAAAGTCCAAAGTATGTCCCTTTCTCCGGTTAAAACAACTTGTTACCTGTTGGATCTTTCCATCCTATTTGACAAAACACCAGGTCTAAGGGAACGAGGCACGTTATAGTAACCAAAGCACCAATATTATTACCATATGCTTGTTATATATATATATATATATATATATATATATATATATATATATATATATATATATATATATATATATATATATATATATATATATATATATATATATATAAAAATCTGTGAGAGATGTTCGTTTTCGGAATCAAGAATAGTCTATCAGATCCCATTAAGCGCTGCAAGGTAAAAACAAAAATCCATCCCAGCAATGTGTCAAACCTAGCTGGTAAGAAAAACAGTAAAAACGAACCAAGGGAGGATCCTCTTTTTAGGGATTATTAAATTAGCCTCTTAACGTATTAAACAAACCTGCAAATCATATCAACACGTTTATTAATATTGACAGGGTAATAACTTATAATTTCATTTATATTTGATAATTTATATATACTTATAATAATAATATTTAACAATTGATAATTATATTAATATAAAACTAATTAATAATATTAGTAGCAATAATAAACCTATCAACAATATCAAGTAAAAATTTAACAATAAACCTGTTACAAAAAATTAAATTTAAAAAATAAGTTTTTTTTAACTGGAGCGACATCAAATTTTAAAGGAGCGACATCAAAATTTAAAACGAACAGAAGTTATTCCGTACATGAAAGGGGTCATCCCCTCCTCAACGCCCCGCTCTTTACGGTAAAGTTTGACTCTTTGCCACAACTATACTGTTTAAACAAATAAAAACACTTTAGCGTAAAGAGCGAGGCGTCGAGGAGGAGACAACCCCTTTCATATACGGAATAATTTCTGTTCGTTTTAAGTTTTAATGTCGCTCCTTACTTGCAGTTAAAAAAACTTGCTTTTTTAATTTAATTTCTGAACGTTTTTGAATTAATGCATGTTTTGATTTTGGCTCATCCCACGTGAATAAATAAAACTAAATCTAAATTTTGTCAATACCTCACTCTTTACACTAAAGCTTGAATTTTGTCCCAAATCTTTAAGAATGACCCCCGAATCACAAAGGCCGCAGAATAAATAGTTGAAATTACTATAAATACTTTAGCGTAAAGAGCAATGTACTGTGGAGGAGACGAGCCCCCTTATATATGTAATATTTTATGTTCCTTTTTAGTTTTAATGCTGCTCATTACTTCCAGCTAAAAAATGTATTTATTTACTCATTGTTTTTTTAAATAATGCTAGAAACCTCTGCACCCCCTTCATGGAAATTCTCTTCCCTCATGATAAATTCCTCCATGGATAGATCCTCCCACGTAACCCCCTCCCCCGACTCACCCCCACCCAAACGCAAAAAAGTCTCCTGAAAACGTCTGTACACTTCATAATAACCATTACAATATGTAAACAATGGTCGAGGTTTGTAACTTGCAGCCCCTCCCCCGGGGACTGTGGGGGGTTAAGTCGTCCACAAAGACATAGTTATTAAATTTTCAACTAAGCGGAAAAGAATGGCAGTCTCAAAATTTGATCCGGTAACTTTGGGGGAAAATGTGCGTGGGAGGAGGCCTAGGTGCCCTCCAATTTTTTGGTCACTTAAAAAGGGCACTAGAACTTTTAACTTCCACTAGAATGAGCCCTCTCGCGACATTCTAGAGCCACTGGATCGATCCAATCACCCCTGAAAAAAAAAAAAAAAAAAAAAAAAAAAAAAAAAAAAAAAAAAAAAAAAAAAAAAAAAAAACACGCATCCGTGACCTGTCTTCTGGCAAAAAATACAAAACTCCACGTTTTTGTAGGTAGGAGCTTGAAACTTCTACAGTAGGGTTCTCTAATACGCTGAATCTGATGCTGTTATTTTCCTTAAGATTCTATTACTTTTAGGGAGATTTCCCCCTATTTTCTAAAAGTAAGACTAAACTTGATGAAACTTATGTATTTAAAATCACCATTAAAATACAATTCTTTTGATGTAACTATTGGTATCAAAATTCCGTTTTTTAGAGTTTTGGTTAATATTGAGCTGAGTTGCTCCTTACTACAGTTCATTACCACGAACTGTTTGACAAACCCTATTTTTTAGGGTGGAAGAGCCTTAGCTTTAGACTGAGAATTAACAGCCCGAAAGAAGGCAATTAAAGCAGCCTCACTGATGTATTTTCCTTTTCGTTTTTAGCCTAAATCGTCATCTATTTATCTTCAATGTAGTAAAAGTAAGTGACTCCACAGCCTAATTGCATACCCAAAGGTCTCACAATGGTCCTATGACTGACTAAAAATTTCTCTTTTTTGTAAACAAAATATCTAAGAACCCAAACAATTGTAAAAAAAGATAAACATTCAATTTTTATTTTTCTATATCTTCCCTTTCTACAAATATCCGTTATAAGATAAAATAGTTGCGAGAGCTGTGAAATCACCATTGTGAACTTTAACGCCATCTTCTTAAAATATAATATCGCCAAACTAAGTTTAAGAAATACTACATATCGTCAGTCGGGTATCAAAAGGACGCTTCTCCATAATTGTAAATCTTTAGAGAAGCAAAAACAGACCTCACAGCTCTTTATTTCTCCTCCGATAACCGTAAAACAAAAACGGATTGATATGCATTGACTTTACATATCGACTTCACTGTTTTACTTACAAGCTAGGTTTGACAAATTGATGGGATCGGTTTTCGTTTTTACTCTGCAACGCTCAATGGAAAACGAACATCTCTCACGGATTTTTTTTAATTTAAAAAACGTACAAGCTGACGAATATTGGTGCTTTTGGTTACTATCACGGCCCTCAGTCCTTTAGATCTAGTGTTTTAAAAACATCAAACAGGGTAATAAGATCTAACAGGTAACAAGCTATTTTAACCGTAGAAAGGACATGTCATGGACTCGGCGAGAAGATAAAAAGGCAATCTACTTTCTTATCCTGGTACAAGTGTGAAATCCATTTATGAAGTAATAACTCAATTCCTAAGAACCTGGAAAATATTAAAAGCGTATTGGGATAATTTCCTTTAAGCTTCTCCCCAAAATATTGCACATTCGATGATTTCCTTTATTTATTTTTATAAATAACTTACCTAGTTTTTAATAATGTGAATTCTCCCCTCCTTATAAACAATCCGCTATGTAATTTCCAAAACTTTTGTCAATATCTTTCGTTGAAATGTTTTTCTTAAATTGCTAGGCTCAAACCTTCCCCAATATACATATCATTCCAAAAATCTCACGTCTTTTTTTTATCACTGCTTATCCAAAGACACACTGAAATAACTGTTGTGGGGCGGACTCAACTGGATAGAATCTTGGGTCTCAAAGGCCCATTGTCGCTACATCCCAGGTGGCCGAGCTTGCATTCACAACACTGACCCAACCTTAAACAAAGACTTGGGATTTGGCAACACCAAGATTTGAACCTGCATCTCGAAAAACAAGGGATTGCAAGTTCAGTCTGTAAATTAGTATTTTTTAATTGTTTTTCATATTTTCCAGTTATTAATCTATTTTAGAAAGTTTTCTTTTTCAAAACTGTGGTGTAATCCCCCTCCCCAAAATCAGATTTACGATTTTGTATTGCTTATCATATTTTGCATTTATTAACCTATTTTAGACAGTTTTCTTTTTCAAAGTTGGGTCCCCTTCTCCCTGAAAGGGATTATCACGTGTGTACCTGTATAGGTTCACAATTTTTATTTTATTCAACATATATTTCTTTCGCCTAAAACTATGGCACCAAAATGCTTTTTAGGGTAAGCCTTGAAATTTAACCTTCAACTGTTGGCAAACAAACACGTTGAGAATAGCTGTCTTTTGAGAATTACTTTTTTTCAAGGTCATCTTCGGTTTAGATATTTGTTCAGCAATGGTTGTTCTTCTACTGTATGTTGAATCAAACTGTTCGTGATAATGTACAGTGAGTATGGAATAAGTGATATAGTAATAATCTACTATAAAACTCGAAAAAAGGGTTTTCACTTCCTATTTTTTTTTTCTAATTTCTAACTGTTTCTTAATTTTTCAATTCAACGTCAAACTTTCAGGTTATCAGGCATGATCTAACCTTAAAAATTTTCAGAATTTTAGACAAGGAGGAAACACCCAAAAAAGGAATTCAGTCTCGATCAAAATTATATCGCCACAATCAGTAAGTCTGAACGAGGCTTCGTCACTCTATCTAAAAATGGAAGATTATATTTTATTTTTCTGAAGACGATTCTATTAAACCATAGTTTCTTTCTTAAAATATAGACAGGTGCTACTTGAGTAAAAATGTAAAGTTGTATTACTCTTAGAGGGAATTGGTCTATTACCTGCAACTTGAATCACATTGGCGAGTAAAATAATAGAAAATGTCATTTAATAAAAATAATATTCAACAAAAACAAATTTACCCCTTTTGGGTAGCAAAAAGGTTCCCACCGCAACAAAGTGCCATTTTACGCTAAAAAACGACCCTTTCGGCCAGAACAAGGCCATAATGTAAGAAAGCAACATAAAGTCTTAACGTTTTCTAATTCTTACCACGCTAAGCTGAAAATATTTTTGGTTTTGAATATGTTTAAAAAAAAAATAAAAAGCTTTTTTCCTTTGGATGTAAAGATTGGAGTCAATAATTAAACTCGCAGAAATAACTAAATATAAGGGTGACGTCTTCCCCTCAATTCTCAGCGATTACAGAAGCTTCATTTGCTCTATACTGGATTAAATGCATGTTCTCGAACATGTTTTTCAAAACAATTTCATAGATAATAAATGTGTTGTATTTGGAGTAACATGTGTTTGGATAGTGATTGTGTCATTTTGTTGTGTTTGGAGTAACACGGCTGCAACGGACTGGGAAAGAGTAAAATGTATATGAAATGCTTACAGTTACCGATTGGCAGTATTTATTGTACTATAATTAGTTTTGAGCAGACTTCAAGTTAAATTTTAGCATAAAGAACAAAGTTGAGGGGATAGTAGCCGGGGATAGATAGGGGAAGTTGAGGGGAAAGTTGAGGGGATAGACAGGTAATTTCAGTTCCGTTTTTACTTCTGTTTTTAATTCGTTTATTACTATAAATAGATTGCAGAATGTGCGATAATGTATTTAAGAAACAAATGCACTGCTACTTATGAGTTTTTTTCGTCTAAACCCATAGACCCTGGTTCACACTTAGCCAGTTGCATTTTTAGCGTAAAAAGACTCACGGATAACGGATGCAGGAAAATCACAAAAATGTTCACTTAGAAACGATTCATTTCAGCCATTGAAGCGCAAAAACGAGACTGCATAACCTAGGAATTGGGTAAATCAAGTTCCAGTAACCAAGAAAAATATTAAAAATGCTATCTTGTTTTAGCCTAGGCTAGCTGTACCTAATAATGTATACCTATAATAATATAACTCTTGCTTTTTCTGTCCATTTCCCTGGGAAAGTCCTCCTATGTCTTGATAATTAAATATTTTGTTGAATTACCTTCTTGTGCCTCGTTATTTATTAATAGACGTCTTCAGATAAGTATTATTAGTTTCTGAGTTATTTGCATTGTATGGCTGCAACCCGTCTGTATCAAAGGCTGACGTAAAGGTGTCGGTAGTTTCATGTTGTGAGAGTTTCCCAGATAATAAAGTACTTCTATTCTATTCCTATACTAATTTTTATTCATTTTACTTATGTTACTTACTTTTTACTTATGTTCTTATGTTTGTGTATTTTTGTACTCATTTTTATTCATTTTATTTATTGTAGTCATTTTTATTTGACAAGCCAGTTGGGCTCATTGCTGTAGGCTATTTTTATATATTTTACTTATGTGCTTATGTTTCTTTTTATATACAATGTAGGCTAGCTGACAGAAAGAAACATGTTCGGCAGTTTTTTATGTTGAGAGAGTTTGCTTGTTAATAAAGTACTATTCTATTCTACGTAAGGACCTCAGCAGTCAAGAAGCGTCGACAATCCGATACAATACAATACAACAAATGCGTTTTCTATGATGCATATACCTGCAGCAAAAAACGGATTAAATTTGAATAGATAGATCTGAAACTAATGGATGTAAATAACTAGCTTTTCCTTTTTGGTGCAATTTGCAGCTGCAGGCTTGTCAAAAATCGCGTACTTCATAGGGAGTACAAACCTCATAATTGTCTATTTTCTACAATTAAAGGGGTTTTTCCGCCGTCCAAACAAAAAACTGATCTAACAACTTCCCAACACTTGCTTTTCCGCTGTCCAACTAAAAACTGTTTAGCTAACATTGTTAGAGAATTTTGTTTTAGCAAATCATGTTGGAGAGTTTCAAGCGAAATATTTCCGGGAGCGAAAAATTCCGTTTCCGCCGTCCAAACAAATACCTGTTAGTCCAAACGAACACGGCGGAAAAGCCCTTAAAATACCTATTTTCTGCGCCAAAGATTTTAGATGGCGATAAGACTACATTCTATCTGGATAGATCAACTTTCTAAATTTATTCAAGTTGTGAGTTTGGGGCTGACTTTAGAACTTTAACAAGGATTAAACACTGTAATTTAGGTCAGTCAATAAAATGGTATTATAAATTATAATTTTTTTTACTAGTCTTGAAAGTTGTAGGGATAAAGTAGCCTACATAATTGTTTCTTGGATAAACTAGCCATTGTCATTTGAAATGTATTCAAACCCATAGTAGGCCTAAAGGGTAAAATACTTATACTGTAGACCCATCCCTGAAAGTTTCATTTTCCTAACATAACCCCTTTCCAAGATAGCAAGGAGTCACTAAACTAGAATTTTACCAAATGAAACTTCAGGAATGGGTCTATAGGTAAATATGTCCCAGGAAGGTAGGCCTAGGCTATTTGGTAAATTTATAGCAAACAGTATTACTGGCTTTCGTATAAAGTGAATATCACTCAATGCCTTTTTTATGCTCTTTACAAATATAATAATTGCTTCTACCAGAAATTCAGATTTAAGCACTTTTTGACCTCTGAAAAATGACCTAAATATGGGGTATAAAAAAAGGGTAAAATTCTAGTTAATTGACTTCTTGCTATCTCAGAAAGGGTTTAGGTTAGGAAAACGAAACTTTCAGGGATGAATCTACAGACTAAAGTATGTCCTGGGAAGGTATTTTGAAGCAACTGCCTCCACTCCTTCTCCCTCTAGAGGGCCCTGAACTTTGATGACCTTTAAAAATATGTGTATTATAAAAGTGAAACCTTACAAATAGATCTTCTGCTTAATTGAAGTACAACAAAATTGTTTTCAGCTTCATAACTTAGCTCAATTCCATTTTATAAGGTTTTGAAGATATGCCAATACATTTTCTAAATTTTGAAAAAAAAACATTGATATGGCTCATAATTTGGTCAATGTTCCTATTACCTGAACAATTGTTTAGGGTCATGAAACTATTGTTAATAGATGCATTCTGACTTTTTGAACATCTTTTCTCTCTTGCAAAATTACCGCAAACCCACCATTATGGAGTTATTATATATTTGCACATTAGGGGTGGGGTAAAACATAGCATATATTAAATACAGCAATGGTTAGTTTACGTATTTAATATATGCTATGCTTTACCCCCACCCCACCCCCTGATGTGCAAATATATACCCAAATTTGTTTCGAAACTATTACAGATTTGTGATTTCAAATATTCAATCAACAAAAATGGAAATGATGGCATTTTTATAGCCTATGTGTAAATACAGGATATTTGGGCCAGAATAACTCCATAATGGTGAGTTTGCTGTAGTTTTGCAAAAGAGAAAAGATGTTCCAAAGTCAAAATGCATCTATTAACAATAGTTTCATGACCCTAAACAATTGTTCAGGTAATAGGAACATTGACACAAAATTCTACTCAAATAACAGGAATTGCATTTTCAGAATTAAAGGCAGAGAAAAAGCAACTAGTAACTGAAAATTAAGGTAAATGTTGTTTTGTCAAAATTTCAATAGGTATAGACCTGTCATGTAGGCAAATTTTGGGGCCCTCTTGAGGGAGAAAGAGTAGAGGTGGATATTTTAAAATACCTTCCTGGGACATACTTTAGCCTGTAGACCCATCCCTGAAAGTTTCATTTTCCTAACCTAAACCCTTTCCGAGATAGCAAGAAGTCAATTAACTAGAATTTTACCAAAAAAAGCTAAGAAAATTGGTCTCAAATCTTAAATACTTTATAACATTGATCTCAAACTTACTGTTTCATTATAAATCCATTTTTTTTAATATCATATAATCCACAAGCACTGATTTTCCAATATTAATTTGGATAAACTTATTTTTCCAATGTTATGATGTTTTCTTCTTCATTGACATTGAATTTTAAATAAAAGCATGCGTTTTTGGCCAAAAAAGCCAGCTATTACAAACACCAGTTATACTGTTTGCTATAAATTTACTTATATTAAATACAGCAATGGTTAGTTTACATATTTAATACATGCTATGCTTTACCCCCACCCCCCTGATATGCAAATATATAGCCCAAATTTGTTTCTAAACTATTACAGATTTGCAATTTCAAATATCCTATTATTTTGTAAAAAAAATGACAAAAAATGCATGCTTTAATTGAAATTTCATTGAAAAGGAAGAAGAAAACACCATAACATTGAAAAAATTTATTTATCCAATTTAATTGTGGAGAATCAGTGCTTGTGGATAATATAACATTAAAAAAATGGATTTATAATGAAACAGTAAGTTTGAGTCCAATGTTTTAAAGCCTGAGACCAATGTTATAAGCCTTTTTATACCCCATAATTAGGTCATTTTTAAGAGGTCATAAAGTGCTTAAATCTGAATTTCCAGTAGAAGCGATTATTATATTTGTAAAGAGCATAAAAAAAGGCATCAAGTAGTATATTCACTTTATAGCCATCCTGGCCAAGTGGGTTGGTGTGCTGGATTCGGGATCCCTTGTCTGAGAGGATGCTGGTTCGAATCCAATTTATTTATCCAATTTAATTGTGGAGAATCAGTGCTTGTGGATAATATAACATTAAAAAAATGGATTTATAATGAAACAGTAAGTTTGAGTCCAATGTTTTAAAGCCTGAGACCAATGTTATAAGCCTTTTTATACCCCATAATTAGGTCATTTTTAAGAGGTCATAAAGTGCTTAAATCTGAATTTCCAGTAGAAGCGATTATTATATTTGTAAAGACCATAAAAAAAGGCATCAAGTAGTATATTCACTTTATAGCCATCCTGGCCAAGTGGGTTGGTGCGCTGGATTCGGGATCCCTTGTCTGAGAGGATGTGGGTTCGAATCCCGGTGTACCCAATTCTTCAGTTTGGGATGGGGGTCAGTGGCGTGACTCTGTAAGCTTAGCCAGAGTCGACCCAGCTCTAAATGGGTACCTGGAGAAATCTGGGGAAGGTAAACAGGAAGGGTGTGCGAAAGCACAGGATGGCTGGCCCCCAGCCCCCCCCCCATTGCACTTCCTGGCTGAAGGGCCAAGAAACAGAGATCAGCACCACCAGTACGGACTGTAAAGTCTAATACCGTATCCTTTACCCTACCTCTTTTATTCACTTTATACAAAAGCCAGTAATACTGTTTGCTATAAATTTACTGGCTTTTTTGGAGTACCTAACTCCACTCCTTCTCCCTCTAGAGGGCCCTGACCTTTAAAAATCTGTGTGTTATAAAAGTAAAAACTTTGAATATGCAGACTAAAAACTCAAATATCACAAATATCACCTTTAGCTAGAGGGAGACAAAGTCGTTTTTGCTTGAAGTTGAAAAAAATAGTATTTAACAAAGAATAGCATTTGATATTGATTTTTCATTGTGAGTCTATTGACATAGAGAGGGATTAGGAAGCCCTAACTGCCCGTGCTGCATTATAAACCTTCTAAAGGCACTATGGATCAAACCAAAGTTTAAAATGCACTTTTAGACGACCAAAGACACATAAAAACATGAAATCTTCCCCCTTTTTAGCCTTAGCCCCCAGGAAACTTTTTCAGCCCATTCCTCCTGGAACAACTCGATGTCATCCTTGAATATAGCTGTTTTCAAAAATTTGAGTCAATAAAAATAGACTATTATTATGAATATACTAAAGATATAATGACATTAGAGTGACCAGAGCTCTAAATAAACTGAATTGAACAAAAATAAAACAAGGACTTGGAAATCAATACTGCTAATAGGAACTGGTTTTTGTGATTATATGTAAATTGGGTGATTTTTTCATTGGATAATAAAGAGAAGAGAACTCCCAAAACAGTTATTTTCGTTTATGCTTTTTCATTGACTAGTGCAAAATCGCTGTTTCCAGGTACGAATAGACCCAAATGAGCGAGAAAATGTTTCATTTTGTTATACTTGGTATTTTAAATGCATCAGTCCTCAATGCAGGATACAAATAGAAAGAATCCTCTCTTACCTCTGGAAAATAAGGCTTAAAACTGCATTTCTTATTTTTAAGCAACCCTTCCTCAAACTCAATAACTCTGCTTTAAACTACCTGCATCAACTACACAAATGTAAATATTCATAATTTTTTACTTGAATTTAGTTATAATTTATTGTTATCCAAACTTTTCACTAAATCAACATTAGTTAAAATTTATCATTTTTTAGATGTCAAAAGAACAGCCGATTTCCCCATTCAATCAACCTGCACGCCCAATTGGATTTGTTGATGAGCATCAGCCAAACCCACCACCTTATGATGCAGTGACAAATCAATCACCTTATCCAACCCAACCGTTTCAGCCACCACAAAACGTTTATCCTACTCAGCCACCACACAACGTTTATCCTACTCAGCCACCACAATACACTCCTGGATACCAAAACTTTGGCCCAACCCCACCAAGTTACCAGAATGAAGAATTACCAAAGGATACATATGGGAATCAAACTTTTGAGAGTACATTTATTGATCAGCAGAATGGGGCTACTGCAGGGGACAAGCCAAAATTCTTTAAGCGGAAATTGTTGTACATTGTCCTTTTTTGCATCGTCATTGCAGTAATCATTGCACTGATTGCTGGATCTAGCAAGGAAGACCCAAAGAAAGAAGGACCAAAAAAATCAGAATTAACGAACCCATATGAGAATTGTACCCTTGTGAAGAACTTGTCTGAATTTGTGAACTGCCCAGATTTGAAGAAATGCAATCCTATTATATTGACTAATCTGACCAAGGGCAGTAGCAATGACACAAGTCTTAAAGAAACCACCGAGGCTACATCAAATTCATCAACAGTTGCTAGTTCTGACGTTGATCTGCCCAAGGATATTTTAGATTCGCTTGTAGACGTCCAGTTACATGATAACAATGGAACAACAGAAATGATAAAGGATGGAACAATCGCAGAATCTCTAAAGAGTGAAACAACATCAGAGTCTCTAAACAATGAAACAATCACAGAATTTCCAAACAATGAAACAGGCTCAGCAACTGTGCCACCTCAGAACGTGACCACTAAAAATACCACATCAGAAGAAAAGACCTATGATTTATCAATTTTTCTCAACTGTTCAGCCATATATTTTTGTGAAGACGCTCTAGCCTGTTCTACAAATGATACTGCTTTGATTCGTAAACTGAAGTCTGAAAATGTAGCTATAAGAAGACCTGGATTCCCTCTCATTCTTCCTATCTTCCTACCTATCCCATTTGGTGGATTTGGAGGAGGCTTTGGAGGGGGCTTTGCCAAACAGGGATTGAAAGGAGCAGCTATAGCAGGAGGAGCAGCTGTTTTAAGTAACAAAATGTCTGGAGGTAAAAAAATGTCTGGAGGAAAGAAGGGAGGGTTCTCCATTGGCAAAGGAGGTTTCGGTGGATTTGGAAAAGGAGGATTTGGTGGAAGAAAAGGATAATTCTCTCTCGTGTTCTGCGTTTTTCGTTTATGTAAATAAGTGTTAATTTTATGCTAACCAGTTCATTATTGGATTTCAAGTCGTGGGTGTCTACTGCCTACAAAATTATAATCTGATGCTGAAAGATGATTACTGTTCTTGAAGATTCACCTGATGATAAGCTAAAGGTATATTTTATTTATTTAGTGCTTACTCACTTTCAATTGAATAATAATATAAATGCCACAAGATAGGTAAAATCAAATATTTCCGAGTGCATCTATGAAGAGTTTAATTACGTATTGACTAGGATATCTAAGAGTTACTGAAGAGCTATACAATCATCTAATTTCCTCTCATAGGAATCAGTGGCCATAACTTAATTCAATTCATTTATTTAATGCTATAAAATGTAAATCTAATGCAATGATATACAACGAAAAAGTAAAACAAAAGAGAGAACATATACGGCGGATATTGCAGCCCCAAAAGCTGTGCTTGTAGGGGGCTTAATCATTGCAACAACAATACTAATGCGGGAAAAACAACACTTAATATAAAATAGATCAATACATAACAGAAAAGTCGCTAAACTCATGGGCAAAAATAAAAAATACAGACAAAGATCAAAATACAGAATACTCCAGTTTATAAAATCTACAAGCAGATTTAAATAATATGGGAATAAGATTTCACACATGATATATCAGAGGGAAGAGTGAGAATATTGGGCATTACTTCCCTAAGGTTTCCCCCCACTCCCATCCTAGATTTAGAAACACATTTTTTCAGTATTTTCATTGAAAAATGGTTTATATGGTATGTTCATTGCAAAAATTGAATAAATACAAAATTCCCCCTCCTAGATTAAAAAACACATTCTTGCCCCCCCCCCTTATTTCCCTGAATTAACACCACTGATAGCAACGGTGGTTCAAATCCACCAGGCATTGTTTTGCTTAACGAACTCACTGCGTCAGAGCCATTTGTAGCTCACCACCCCACCCCCGCTTGAGACACGATTTTGAGTTCTCTGATATCCACTGTAAAAGTAAGAATAAGTTATATATTTATAGACAATTATATACAATTTTATCCCACATTAAATCAAGTTCTCTAAAATTCGCTGTAAAAGATGGAACAAGTTATATATTTTCATTCTTTTGAAGATTTTGTTATTGTTTTTGCTAGAATAGTAGTTTCAATCGCAAAATTATGATGTACAAACGGATGTTTAAGATTTTATAGTTATATCAACTTTGTTTTTTTTCCAGGTTTTGTAGCAGAAAAGTGCAGTTTCAATTGATGCAGAATTTCTAACAAGCCCGCAATCTTTCAGCTGTCTATTGCACTGTCGAACATAGTTGAATTAGATTAAACACTGGCAACACTGATTATATAAATGGGCGTAACCACGGATCGTTTTAACTAATAACCGAACACACCCCGGCGATTCCTTTTAAGAAATGGAACGCTGCTGCCATCTAGCTCTTCCGCGCATTATTATTAATTACTACCTTTACATTTATGAATGCAATCATGTAAAATATTTGGAACATAGAAAAATTAAATAAACTAGCGATTAAAGTTGTTTCAGCTTATTTTACTCCTAGTCTGATATATTACTTAAAAGATTAGAAAGTTTTTAAAATGGTTACAATTCGTTTTAGTTTACTAAAATATTGAACTTGAAATGTTTCCAAATAGTTTGGACTAGTTTACTATGGAGAACATTGGCTTGCGAGATTTTTTTCACAACTAATCTATTATGCCATTTTGGAAAAAAAGTCCTTA
The DNA here is from genome assembly GCF_032884065.1 of Artemia franciscana. Taxonomy (NCBI): domain Eukaryota; kingdom Metazoa; phylum Arthropoda; class Branchiopoda; order Anostraca; family Artemiidae; genus Artemia; species Artemia franciscana. Next base: position 1,918,681 of record NC_088874.1, read on the forward strand.
TTTTTTGACCCAGCGTAAAGCAAAATTGACAAAAATACGATGATATTCCATTTATGTTTTATTATCAGCTCTACGATTTTGCTTTTCCCTCCTGACAACAGCTTCAGCTTCTTCTGTTATGAATTTTCTATGCTTTTATCCTTTATGTTACTCGTCGTGGTTTGACAATTGTCTTTTGACATCACTTGGCTCTGTATGCCAAAATGTATGACAAGCAAAAATGCCCAAAGAATCTTTGCCAACAAATGGCTAAAAATACTGGGTAATGCTAGATGGCATTGGTTATATTTTTCACCTTGCTAGAGCCTCCATTTCCTCTTTTAACACTTTTTTGTACTTGTGTTCTTTATGTTGCCGTGGTTTAGGAACTTGTGACATCATTTGGCTTTCATATGCCAAAAAGCATGACGAGCAAAAAAGTTTGACCTTATGCCAGAAAAGATAAAAACCAATTTTGTGTGAACTTTCTGGTCGTCGCTGCTTTAATTATCAGCACTTGGACAGACTTGTTGTAGCTTAATTTGAGTGACGGATTTTTCGATTATAGTTTTTATTAATATTCGTTTTTATGTATTTATTCTCTGCTATATTATTACATTAAACTCAATTATTTCTTCAGTTGTTTATGCCTTTTTTGATATTCCAATACACCAGGTGCCCAATATCGTACATATCAAACATATCGTCCAGTACTGTAGCGTTTGCAAAGGACATTTACCATCGTTTTTGGATTACCGTTCCACTTACTTGGTTCAGCTTTAACATAAACTGTTCTATTATCTTCGCTAAAAAAAATTGTCATCTAACACTGATTTAAAAATAGTGACTATTATTTCGGTTCGTCTTAAAAATAAAAGTTTATTGCGAAAAAAGATTTATGGTGATTTCGGAAAAAGTCTGAAACCCCTCGAAAAAGGCGTCAGATCACATTGAAAAGTATACCATTGGAACCCGCGTGGCTGAAAGCCTTTTACTGGAAAATTGGTCCCCCACTATAAACAACAAGGAAAATCACTTTTGTGCATGGGTAGCACTGCTGTCTCCTTTTTTTCTAGCAGGGCTAGGGGTGACCAGAACATCACAGAAAGATTTGTAATAGCTCATTCGAATGGAAATTAAATTTTTTAGTGTCTTTTTTAAGTGACCAAAAAGATTGTAGGGCAACTAGCCCCCCTCCCTAAAGGCCCCTCTCCCAAAGTCATCCAATCGAAATTTTGAGATAGCTATTTTGTTCAAAGGTCTAATATCTTTTGTTTTGATAATGTATAATCCTCCATAGTCCCTGGGGTAAGGGCTGTACACTGTATAGGTATCAGACGTATCGATACTTTGACAGGCAATGGGCAAGCAAAAGACATGTAAGTAGCAACTGACTGTCTTTTTTACACTGTAGAATGCTATCACTAAAACACTTACCAAAACCTAGTGTAAACAGCGGAAGATTCGGGGGGGGGGGGCTGACAGATCCCTCATATTCTAAGTCATTACTGTTCATTTTATGTTTTAATGTAGGTTTTTACTGTCACTTAAGAAACTTAATCTTTGAATTCATTGTTATGAACTTAAGAACGAACAAAAATTAAAAAAAAACAATCGATCTTAGAATATGAATTATCCTACATATAAGGGGAGATTTGTCCTCTCTGAACTCTTCACTTTTTATACTAGAATTTGACAAATGCTTTCCCGAAAGTATGCTAGAATGCAACAACTATAGCCAGTTAGTATATACAAGAGTACTATTTATCTGCCGATCACCTTTCAAAACATTTGAAAAGAAAATCTGATTTAAAAAAAATACAACCAAATGGCCCCTTTGCTCTCAGATCATTATGATACGGAAAGCTATTTGGGGGGGGGGGGGGTCGGTAAAAAAAACTTTACCGCATCAAAAATGCGAAACTGATATTTAATCCCTTTTGATTTCCGGAAATATTTCTGGTTTATGCTGTTATTATGAAGGTAAAGAGTGATATTTAATCCCAAAATGAGCAGAATTAATTCCGTACAGGAGCGGGACTACTCCTTCCTCATCCCTTATGATGACAGAATCTTCAGAGGATGAAGATTCTGTCACCATAAGGTGACAGAATAAGGAGAGGATGATAATTATGTCACCATTCTGATCATTCGGTCAGAAATTGAAAGTTCTTTTTCTATAATCCCATCTAGGGGTACCAATTTACGAAAATGTATGCGATAAGGATTTAGGAAAAAAAAATTTTTACATTGAATTTGGTTTTCTTTCGAGATTTTTTTTTTTAATAAAAATATCAAAAGGGTATTTTTCAAGATCTAAGGGACAATAAAATCTAGAGGGCAGTTGCCCCACATCAAATTGGCGCCCCTGGTCTTATCCTTGATTCAAATAATCAAGTAACTTTTTTTCTCTTTTTCGTTGTTGATCCTAATCATACCAGCAATCATAAGTTTACGATCCAAATCAGGCTTAGCTTAATCAGGCTTAAATGTCAGCTTAATCAGCATATTTAACTTCTCTTGGGATTGAAATTATAATTTGTATAGATTGAAATTCAGATTGTTTATAACTGATAAATGCGAAGACCTACAAATCAGAGTACCCATCAGATAGGAGCTGTCCCCAATTATTTCACAATCATGTTTGCCTAATACTGTGGATACCCTTTGTGCTATTAAGAAGGTAATTTTTTGTAACATGATCTTACATTATTTAACTCTCCAGTACAATTTTACACAAGTACAATGCTCTCTAGTTTTTATAATTTTTTTTAAAGTAGATTTGTGACAAAGAGTCAAACTTTAGCGTAAAGAGCGAGGAGCTGAGGAGGGGACAGCCTCTTTCATATATGAAATAATTTCTGTTCGTTTTAAGTTTTAATGTCGCTCTTTACTTTCAGTTAAAAAAAAACTTGCTTTTTATTTAATCAGAGTAAAGAGCGACGCCAAAAAATATGAACTAAGTATTTTTTTCTAGTTTTCTTTAGGCTAAGTAAACGTTCAATTTAAGCCTTAATTTTAGTTTTCAGTCAATAGCTAATGACACCCAAGTCCTTTGGGGAGTACGAGGAGGTGGCAGCACAAGTGAAGCGCTGTGACTTCTGTTCATTTTAAGTTTGACGCCTTTAATGCTCTTTTAAATTTACTCTTTGCTTTTCGACAAATTAGCATTTTGATGTATTCCTTAAAAAGCCACTTTGACTTCGAATTAGCTGTCTCTCAATATTCTGTGATAGGTTTGATTCAATTTTCTTGGAAAAGCCACAAAAACACAGAACATACCAAGAGTGAATAACTACTAAAGGTAAGACTTCTGATCTCCACTGTGCACAAGGGCGCCAATTATGAAAATTTGAAAATAACTTTCGTTTGTACCTTCATTAAGAAGAAATCCTCCCCCTCCCCACCCTCTGCATATTCAAGAATGCGAGCACCTGACTCAATGTTATATTCCTAAGAAGACATTTATTTTGACTTTTTTTAGAATCAGTGACGAGACTCATGGCATCAATTCGCAAAGATTTAAGGGGAAGGGGATTTGAAGGGGGAAGGGAAAGATTTTAAGGGCAAATAGCATTTTTCAAAATTAAGGGGGTGGGTGGATTCATCCATTTTTTCGATGAAAATACACTCCAAGAAGTTATTTTTCAAAATCTAGGAGAGAGGAAAAAAATCTAAAGGCACCCCCCCTCCCAAATTCACTATTGGAGGAGGAGTGACAATTCCTTCTTTATAGGTGGAAAACTTGGTGTATAATGTAGAGAATTGCATTTACACAGATCAATGCTGATTGTTCAATGAGTGATTGTTTATATTGATCAATGAGTGATTGTTTATATTGCCTAAAAAAAAAACAAATCACTAAATCAGCACATAAATCACTAGATTATTGAAGAAAATCTCAACATCAATCAAACATATCACTAAAATCTAGTTTTTTTTCACCAGGTGGCAACCCCGCGAGCAGGGGAGAGGACCAAGAAGGACTTCCTGACTTCGAAGTTTGGAAATGTCTTGCCGATTCAAGAATTTTCCCAAGAATTTTGAGTGGATGCATATATTTTATGGGTTATACAATTCGACCACCCTCTGAAATTTCTTTCTGTTTTTATATAACAGGTTACTAGGGTCTAACCAAATATTGAGAAGTTAAAGTTCTAAGAATAAAGACAATAGACTGTGTTATAAGAATTTATTAGCTTCATCTTCTTTCTTTTTTCAATTAAGCATTGAAACAATTAATCAACAGGAGTTGTAATTGAGAGGTTGCCCGCTTTTAAGACACCTGTAACGAAATGGTACGTGCCGTGTGTGGCAAAAGTGTGCCACAAGGGGTTTGATTTGGATCATTCTGGTAGAAAAAACGGCACTCTAAGATCGTTTAAAAATCAAATAAAAAAGCTAAGTCGAAAGTCCATTGATTTTCTAAATATTTGAGGGAAAGGGATATAAAACTACGAAGGCTAGGCGTTTACCTCCCCCCTGAAAATAACCTCTCCGTGGCCGGTTGGTCTCCAATCACTTCTGACTTGTAGAAAAAGAATCAGAACTCCCAATTTCTGATCGATTGAGCATCCTCTGAAGTTTCTGTCACCATGAGGTGGAGGTAGGAATGAAGAAGGGGTAGTCCCGTTCCTATACGGAATAAATTATGTTCGTTTTGGGTTTAAACGTTGCTCTTTCCTTACACAATAACAGTGTAAACCAGAAATATTACCGGAAACCAAGAGGGATTAAATATCAGTTTCAAATTTTTGATGCGTTTCTTAAAGTTTTTTTGTGCCGACCCCCCCCCCCCCATCTGCCCGGAAAAATCCTCCAATCGAAGTCCTGGATACGGTCCTGGGGGATATTCATCAATTTCTATCTCTACCCTCCCATCGTCTCTCCCTTAGAACTAATTCTGGATTTGCCTGAAGGCTCAATAAGAGTTGGGATGTTTTGGCATTAAAATGCACCCTTTGAGGTATCCCCTCCCTCCCTAACTAGTTGAAATATTTCAAGTCTAAACATTTTCACCGTCTTAGGTAAATTCCCTGTTGTTTTACAATTCCAAATAATTGCGCATAAAGGCTTCAAACCCTATTCGGATGAGCCACCTCTGAAGTTTATACGACCATCCCTTACATAAAAGCTTATCTGCTCCCGGTCCATAACTTACAACACTTGCCCACTGGTTCTGGGGAGGGGGTGTCAAACCCGAAGTTTAGTTATTTGATCTTTAATCTATTTTGAACAAAATGGCTATCTCAAAATTTTGATCGGACACATTTGGGAAAAAAGGACCTTGGAGGTGGGGCTGGGCTCGTAGCCCCCGATCACTCTTGACTCTTAAAAAGGGCACATGAAATTCCGATTTACCATCGAATTAGCCCCCTCTGAGGTTTATACTACCATCCCTTTTATTAAAAAATCACAAAACTTGCCCCAGGTTCTCGTGGGCTTTGTTATCCTTGGAGTTTTGTTATATAATATTTGGTCCATTTTGAAAAAAATGGCTATATAAAAATTCAATCTGACGCACTTGGGAAAAAGAGGGTTGGCGTGTGTGTGTGTGGGGGGGGGGGCTAGTTACCATCGGATCACTTTTGACTCTTAAAAGGGAATTAGAACTTACAATTTCTGATAATTTGAGTTCCTTTGAGGTTATTACTACGGCCAATTCTTCCGTAAAAACTTTATGTCCGGGGCATAAGTTACAACCCTTCCCCTCAGCTCTAGGAGGGGGTATGTTGACCCACAAGGTTTTTGTTATCTAATCGTTGAACTATTTCAGACAAACTGGCAATCTCAAAATTTCGATCGGATGCATTTGGGGAAAAGAGGGTGCGTGGGGGGAGGAGGAGGGGGGATGCCCTCCGAACCCTTTTGACTCATAAAAAGGTAACTCGAGCTTTCAATTTCCAATCAGGTCATAACTTAAAACGCTTGTCATGGACGGACTAGTGACCCTTCGATCTTTTTTGACTCTGGAAAGGTTGGAAAGGTGAACTAGAACTTCTAATTTCCAATCAAAGGAGCCCTCTCTGAATTCTGTGCGAGCATTCATTCTATAAGAACCATACATGCCCCCAGGGCATAACTTAAAACACCTGCCTTCGAGTCCTGGGGTGTTGTATCGACCTGGGATTTTTTATATGATCTTCAAACTATTTTTAACAAAATGGCTATCTCAAAATTTTTATCGGATTTAAATTTTTATCGGATTTTTTGGTAAAAGGACATGGGGGGCTACTTGCCCTCCAATGACTTTTGACTCTTAAAAAGGGCACTAGAACTCCCGTCTTTCAATCGAAGGAGCCCCCTTTGAAGTTTATACGACGACCCCTTCCATATGAATTGCCTCTGGAAAAAAACAACAAAAAACATTGGAGCTGTATGGCCTTTAGTATAGGCAACGCTATAGCGTTGCCTCCGATAACCCAAATAAGTCCAACCCAAAACAGAGAGAAATTACTATGAATGAAACCTAAAATGAACAGAAATAAGCTGAATAACCAAGCAAAATTAGAACAAATGAAATTTACCATGATTTACATTACGTGTTTTAGCGACCACACCAAAGAAGTGCAGTTAGGTTAATCATACTGAAATATACCAAAATATGCCGAGTGGGCATATTTAAGCCGTCCTGGCGAGTGGGTTGGTGCGCTGGATTCGGGATCCCTTGTCTGAGAGGACGCGGGTTCGAATCCCAGTGTACCCAATTCTTCAGTTTGGGACGGGGGTCAGTGGCGTGACTCTGTAAGCTTAGCCAGAGTCGACCCAGCTCTAAATGGGTACCTGGAGAAATCGGGGGAAGGTAAACAGGAAGGGTGTGCGAAGGCACAGGATGGCTGGCCCCCAGCCACCCATTGCACTTCCTAGCTGAAGGGCCAAGAAACAGAGATCAGCACCGCCGGTACGGACTGTAAAGTCTAATGCCGTATCCTTTACCTTTACCCTCCTTTACCTATACCAAAATATGATGAAAATACTTTAGTAGCAAAATTGTGGAAATTACAACAGAGAATTGTGGAAATTACAACAGAGAATTGTAGAAATCAGGCCGCCCAGAACGCATTATATTAAGTACCAAACCTAACCACCTCTATATTAAATGTTTAATTTAAATATATCTGAAAAGTATTTTATCTCGCTCAGGCTACGCTGATTATCTCCGAGTGGACACAAAAACCGGTTTCATTACAGATCAAGAACAAAGTGTGGTTGCTATAACACGTATGTACCGAAAGTATTTTTCAAATTATCTCAAGAATAGTTTATTGATGTGTATTTGTTTAAAACAACACAATTTTCGGTTCAAATGTTTTAAAAGGCAGTCTATTGCGAACTTGTTGCACTCATTAATGCTTATAGCTAGCTCATTAATGCTTAAGGGTGGGGGGGTGCCAAACAAAAACTGAATAATTTCTGTTCATTTTAAGCTGCAATAACGCTCTTTATTTTCATTTGAAAAAAATGGTTCTTTTGTTATAATACATGAAAAATTCATGTGCCAAATACAATCAAAATATTGCAGTATAAATGAAGAAGCCAAAGGTATTCCTATGAAAGTATAACAGTCCAAAATAGGGATAAAACCTTTTAATTGACAGTGAACAGATATAAAATTTTTAACTGGATATTTCGAACACATATAGAGCGTTACGTGATACAGTGAATACTGTATACATGTTCGAAATATCCAGTTAAAAATTTTATATCTGTTCACTGTCGATTAAAATGTTTCATCCCTATTTTGAACTGTTATACTTTCGTCACGGAAAGGCAGTGTGGTCTTCAAAGTTATCTACGCATTCCTATGGTTTTGAAAAATTATCCTTAGAAGGAGGGATGAGTGTTTAACCCTTCTTGTAGTAAACTCATTCTTTCGTCCTTCCTCAGCTGCATTTCTCTGCATGAAAATCGCTAAAAGGTTTCTTTTTTCAGATGTCACTTCGTGAAGATTCCGTCCCCGTTGATGGCAACTATTCCGAAAGAAGTCAAGGATCTTTCACTTATCAGCCACTGATTGTAGTTCCACCTATATTTCCCCATTATGAGAATTCACCAATTCCAAAATTACTAGCACCGATACCAATGACGGAAAGATTACTTCCTATTATCCCCGTAACGGTCGCTCTTGTCATTGTTGCCGCTGTAGTTATTGTTCCACTTACCATCGGAATCGTTAGTGGCGTTGCTAGGATCTTACGAGGCAAAACAAAAAACGAGCAGAAAAGGCCCGGATTTTATGGTTACCAAAATTATAGCAAGAAATATAAATCCACAGCGTATCCTGTAAGATTATACAAGAAAGATGAATACGCTGACCGACAAAGAAAACACATTTCCCGTCAACTTTCAATTCGGCCCTCATCCCTTCTGGATTTCAGTGACACTGGAACGGAAAGCCTGATGGAGTCATTCAATTTAAATGACGGACCGTTTGACCTATAATTCTGTCCATTTATATTAATACTACATTTATTTCAACAATAAATTTGAGCATTTTATTCAAACCGGACATAAGTATTTGCTTTGGATCTCTTACTATATAGCTACGAAGGCAGGGGTTACCTAATTTAGAATAATCAATTTCAAATTATATACAAAGAAGCCATTACAAAAGACTACATAACGGTAGGCTCTGTTAAGTCCTTGAAAATTGTTAAATCTTTTTCCATGATTTTCTCATATTTACAAATAAGTTGCCTTTTGCTTTAAGCATCAATAAATTTAGAATAATACGCAAAAAGGGATTCACACATGGGACGTCTTTGGGCCCTTTCGCACAACCGAGGACCACAGAACTTTCTCTATTATTCACAGCTTTTTCGCACAAATACCCTGTTTTTCCTTGTTTTTCATTATCCATCCACTTCCTCCTGATTTCAGCACACACTAGGCTATGGAAAATTTGGTAGTGAACTACTGTTATAAAGCCAGGAAAGAATGATGCAGCTAAAATACATTAATAATAACATAATTTTACCATATCCACAGCTTTTGCGTTTTTGGAAATGCATAAAGGACCAGATTTCAAAAGATCATATCTAGAAGATAGTCCAGGATAACAGTAATGTGGGATAGTAATTTCTCCCAGCTTAAATGTCGGGATATTATGGGACTTCAGCCAATTCGACAGAAAGATTTCAGATTCCGAGGGCATGAGTTCGAGTCAAATACGTCTATAATCTCTCTGCAGAATCTAAAAATTAGCATTAGTCTCCTAGTAATTCCACTGAGATTAAGGGCATCATCTGCTTAAGCATCTACTGAAACATCGGTTCCTAATAGGCAGGTATGAACGAAGTTCAAAAGCTGCCAGCAGCAGGATTCAGCAGAATTCCAAAAACTGCTGACACTTGAGCAGCATGACTTGTATTTTGACAGCCTTTCTTTGAATAAAATATATTTTTATATGTAAAAACAGTATTTTCACACAAAATCTGCCAAAAAATTTGAAAACTGCCAAGTACCATTGCTACTTTGCTACCCCACTTTTTCCACGACGGCTAATAGGATGCATTTAGCATGGTATTCCGACTGAAGATCTGTGACACATAAAGGTGCTAAGATTGAGAACAATAATTATAGAGACATTAGCTTATTTTCTGTAGGAAGCAATTTAAGGCCGTGATTAAGTGAACTTGAAAACATCGAGGTTCAAAATCGAAGTTAGGGTAGCCTTCTGTCTCTCAATTCTCTAGAGACCGTTGATATTCAAAAACCCTGATAGCCATTATTCATTGACAGAAATAGCAGGCTAATTATAACAACTTGTCAATCTGGTCTCTAGGGGTGTTATCGGCGATCTGAAACGATTCTTTCAGGCAACCGACTTGTAAAAATTTCAGATAGCTGAAAATATTCTACGGGACTGTTCGAAAGCAGGAAAATACATCTAAACAATGTTGCAATCATCTTACAGGTTATTGTTTTCTGCTCATGATTTTGTTCTAACAATACCGATTTTGATATTGTACCGATTTTGTTCTAAAAGCAATATCGTTCGTAGAGTACACTTGTGAAAAAGAGCGAGACATTTTCTAAGATTTCGAAGCAATTAGAGGAAATCGAGCAAAATGCTAGCAAACATTTTGTAGCATCTTCAAGAAGCTACGGCCTGATATTAAAAGCGATATCTTTCCGCCAATGAATACTTGAGTACTTTTTAAATTTTCGATTTTAACATGGGATTTTCGAGTTCCATCAGTTCACTTAATCATGGCCTTAATTATCTTGATGATACTTTTTAGACTTAGAGATGCGGTAAATAAATTTTTAAGAGAAGAACAGGATGAAACGATCGAATTTCCACTCGTAGATTAATAATTGAGAAGTACCAGAGTCATCTGCCTTGTCCTCAGACATGTTCTTGTTTCATAGATTATGAACAAGCATTTAGTTCAGCAGATTGAAAGCTCACAAGTTCTTTAGTGATAAAGGTATTCTTAAAAGTACATGACTGTGCTCAATTAAGTCCCCAAAACAGGAAATTAAATACAAAAAAGGCTTAAGAAAGTAAATGACAGCACCTTCAGAAACCAGGGGAAATGTTTCGTTTTTGAACTCCAAAATTTTTAATACTCAAAGAAATTACTTTGGTACTGGGACCAGGGAACTGTCACACCTCACGTAGTTTTAGATTCAAAGTTAGCATCGATTTGAAGCTGCCTGCTATTTGCTTTCTAATTTCCAGTTAGAAAGCAAACAAACCATCGAAAGGAACAAAAGCTTGAGGGAGCAACTTCGTCCTGTCTGATGTAGACTATAATACTCCACTTCAGACGACACACTCCTATCCCTGGCTCAAGAAAATGTTACCCCACAGCAAAAGCGTAATTTTTGCTCTTGCTCGTTTCCCCAGAGCATAATTTTTGACCCCAAGTAAAGAATTATAGGTAGATTTCCAAAAGGTAATATTATATTCATCAATCCATCTAGAGCAGGCACGAACGCAGAATTTTTAGTAGGAGGGAAATATTTTTTTTTTGGGGGGGGGAGGCAGAGGGCAGTATAAAAAGAACAAATTTTGTTTGATAATTTAAAAAGAAAATATACGACTTCAGGGGGTCTAAGTTCCGTTCAAGGCACTCAACACTGGTACAAAAAGCTCCGTCCAAGTCAAGATTTGTCGTCGAAACTCCTATTTGAAATAAACACTGGCATACGGGCAGGGCTTTGTTGCTACTCTATGAGTTTTCAACGCAGTGATTGAGTATGTTAAGGATCAAACGAAAAACCGGCTGCCTCTCGGAATAAAGCATGGCGACGGAGTGGCCAATTAGCCGATTGCCACTTCACAGATGATATTGCCCTGGCATTCAGTTCTGCAGCTGAGTTTGACGAAGCCCTTAAAACACTGTCGGAAGAAGTCCTAAGTGGAACTACATATTAGCTGGCAGAAACAAAAATAATGATCGTTGACCTCGGACGTAATGCCACCAAAATCACCAGTATTCAATGCATCAGGACACTGTTGATCACGGACTTTGTTCTGTAATCACGGACACCGACAAAATTGAAACGGAAAGTCAAAACCCAACATCAGCTAATGAATAAAAATGTGAATCCGCAACATTACTGTGAATCAAGTCCTTCTCTCCAGTGATGACACTTGGTCGTTTGATGCTCATACGCGTTTGTGATACCATAGATGTAGTTAAAAAAAAGTTCTTGAGCCTCATCGATGTCACTACATAGTACGACTTGGTCTCAAATACCCAACTGCACAAACAAATCAGACCACAATTCTCGCTAATCCACCATACAAGCCTTAACATGATTCAGCCATTTAGTCCACATACCAGGCGAAATACCCGTCGTCAGAACTCTATTCAATTTTGAATTCTTTTCACATGGCTGGAGGCACTTCCACGGAAGGCCTCGGTTCACATGGAGGCATAGCCTTACCCAGTACCTCTCCTTGATTGATACTGATCTCCAAGAAACGGTCACGCTTGCAAAGGGCCGTTCGGACTAAACACGGACACACGTCTCTCTTTCTCCGCTGCATCCCGAGAAGGAGCCAAAAGTCAAGGTCACAAGACCACCCTGTGACGTCACTGGAACAGAGGCCTACGTTTTCCGTAAAACCCAGATTAAGGCCTTACCACATTCTCGCAACGGAATAAAATCAGCGGCAGAGCAGCAGAGGGAAAGAAAAAGAAGAACAAAACCATGGTGTTACTCTTGCTACGCAAACAGGGATATGATGTTAAATGAAGGTACATTGTAAATAGAATAGGAATAAGACACGCAAGCTTATTTTCAATTAGGCCTGTCTTTTTTTTAAAATGTCATGAATTGTGTAAAAATGTAAAAATGGTTAAAAATCCTACATTGACTAAGAAAATCCAATCATGATGAACATCTTAAATTGGGCAAGAAGCTATCGATTCCTTTACAAGTAAAAAAAAGAGAGGGAAAACAATTTGATAGCGACGAGTCGCTCTAAGGGATCCCTAGACTAATGACAGATTGGGGATACCTAGAATGACTGTTTTTGATTCATGTTCTATATTCAAATATGAATATATTTTGTAAAAAATATGCGGAACCCACTTAATCAACTAATATAATTATAAATCGTATATTTTCCCTGGCCATTTTCGCCATATTTTTGCTATTAAATCTTAGTTTTATGGAGTATCGTCATTTTAGTCTATTCCTTTGACGTTTGAAATTTAGACAGCTAATAAGCCAAAGCTATATATGAAGTGCGCAAACAGATGGTAGGAGAATCTCTTAAAATTGTAATATTTTTACAGTTTTCCATTATTCCTGATATTTTCAATTCACCTTTCATTTACCTTTTTTCGCAGTTAGACAAATCTGCCCTCCTCCTCAAATCTAAAATTACCCGAGATAAGTTTCTACCTAACTGCCTGAGCCCATCTACATTCCACATCTGGATATAAATCCACTCAAATTCTTCAGGTACTTACACACATCTAAAAAAAATTATTCTCTGATTTCTCTTGGTTTCTGAATAAACTGTATTGTCTTTTTTTTTTTTTAACTCGTAGGTTTTTTTTTACATTTTAAATAAAACCGATTTGGAAATTATATGTTTATAATATTTTTCATTCATGTTTAATTTAGAAACGATTTTGTACATATTCGTAATTTGGATATTCGTATAGATTCGATTCTATACATGATATTTATATATCTATACATTCATATGTATTTTAATCCTTTTTTTCATGGTGTAACCTTGAAACGGGCCCAGCAGACGTGGTTGCTACCCAACAGAAGTTCAGCTTAAAGAAAAACTAGCAAATAGGTTACTCCCAGTCAAAGGCGTATCCAGGGTTTTGTTCGATGGGGGTAAGGCACAAAAAATACTTTTAAAAGTGCATAAAAAATTGCTTATATGCATTTGGTTTCGTTTTTATGAGTCAGGCAAAAATTCTGGGCGGACGGATTCAAGCCCGGTAACCAGCCCTGGATATAGCCTTGCTCCGAGCCACAAAAACAAGCGAGGTCCTCAGCCCCCCACCTTTCCCCCGCACCAGAACCTACATAATTGTATGTTTTAATTTCCCTTTAATCCATCTGATTAAAAACTACAAATATTTTAGTATATTTTTATTGCTCACCCAAAAATGCTTATCAATGATCAAAACCATTACCGGAATGACAAATGAATCACCGATACTCTAAAAGTAGAAAAAACTTCAAAAATTGAATTCATTCTATTTTGACTAGCTTTGACGTTTAGCATTCTTTTTTGTCAAAACCTAGTTTGATATTTCAGTGTCGGAAGAATATATTTCCTAAGAAATTAGAGTGCATTAGAGACTTAATGACGTCAAATAGTGTCAAATTTTTATTACCATCTGCTGGCAATAGAAGAATAAAAGCAATGAAGAAAAAGATTAATGTGATTCATTTGACACACATGAAAGAGTGTATTTTGTTCCGAGCATTTTCGTGATTCTTCGTTCAGTGCACTGTATATAGATTTATACAGCGTTTTTAAATAAATTAATCTGATTTTTGGATATTCGTATAGATTCGATTTTATATACGATATTTATATATCTATACATTCATATGATTTTAAATCCGTTTTTTTTTCCATGGTGTTACCTTGAAATGTGCCCAGCAGACGTGGTTGCTAACCTGCAGGAGTGTCAGGGCAAAATTTTTATATTTTTAAATGAACCGATCTGGAAATTATATGTTTATAATATATTATATTTTTCATTCGTATTTAACTTAGACACGATATTGTACCATGTTCTTTATTTGGATATTCGTATAGATTCGATTTTATTTATGATATTTATATATCTATACATTCATATGTATTTTTAATCCGTTTTCTTTCATGGTGAGACCTTGAAACGTGCCCAGCAGACGTGGTTGCTACCCTGGAGGAGTTCAGCTTAAAGAAAAACTGCGTACAAAATTTGCTTATATGCATTTTTGTTTCGTTTTTATGAGTCAGGCAAGAATTCTGGGGAGACAGATTCAAGTCCGATAACGACCCCTGGATATAGCCTTGCTCCGAGCCACAAAGACAAGCGAGGTCCTTAGCCCCCCACCTTCCCCCCGCATCAAACCTACATAATTGTATGTCTTTTCCGCATTGTCACATTAAAAAATGAAAGAGCGTATTTTGTTCCGAACACTTTCGTGATTCTTCATTCAGTGCACTCTATATAAATTTATACAGTACAATCAAACTCAGTAATGTTTTGGCCACTTCATTATCGGTGCGTATAAACAGTTCCTCCCATTTAATCTACCATCAGCGATCCAGTGTATATTATCCCGGAACGCGCATTTTGACAGAAATTTCTCAAAATGCCTTTGAAACCAACTCGAGACTTTTAAAAACCAACTCTTAATTTGTAAAAACATCTAATAATGATATTACACTACAAATTATCGATTATTATACAGGTATTCGAATAAACTTTAGCGTTCCAAAAGTGAAGCCAGGTTTCGCGTTCAAGAGAAATCTAACTTGTCTACCCGTGAAAAAATCTAATGTCGCTTATGTTAATGCTTGTTTAAATGTTCTCCGGATCACTTGCATCTCGGTCCGGCTTTGTCTAAGGTTGTGCTAGGGAATGATTGTACTGTCTAAATATATATACATTGATTTGTACCGTGCGTACATTTATAACGTGGAGGTGCCAACCAGTGTAAATATATATATATATATATATATATATATATATATATATATATATATATATATATATATATATATATATATATATATATATATATATATATATATATATATATATATATATATATATATATATATATATATACATATATACATATATATATATATACATATATATATATATATATATATACATATATACATATATATATATACATATATACATATATATATATATATATATACATATATATATATATATATATATATATATATATATATATATATATATATATATATATATATATATATATATATATATATATATATATATATATATATATATATATATATATATATATATATATATATATATATATATATATATATATATATATATGGCAACCCTTCAATAAGGTTTCACGCTTAAAAGCATGTTTTTTAACTTTATCTCTTTGTTAAATTAAATAAAAAAGCAAGTTTTTTAACTGAAAGTAAGGAGCGACATTAAAACTTAAAACGAACAGAAATTACTTCGTATATGAAAGGGGCTGCTTCCTCATCAACGCCCCGCTCTTTACGCTAAAGTTTGACTCTTTCTCTCAACTCTTCTCTTCAAAACAGTAAAAAACTTTAGCGTAAAGAGCGGGGCGTTGATGAGGAAGCAACCCCTTTCATATACGAAGTAATTTTTGTTCGTTTTAAGTTTTAATGTCACTCCTTACTTTCAGTTAAAAAACTTGTTTTTTTATATTTAATTTCTGAACGTTCTTGAATCAATGCATGTTTTGACTTTGGCTCTCCGCAGAGGAATAATTAAAAAAAAATTTGCATATTTTTTTTTGGCTATATGGCTTTCTCATAGTTTTGATCGAATGATTTTGAGAAAAAAGAAGCGGGAGAGGAAGCCTAGTTGCCCTCCGATTTTTTGGTTGCTTAAAAAGGCAACTAGAACTTTTAATTTTTTACGAATGTTTTTATTAGCAAAAGATATACGTAACTTATAAATTAGCATACGTAACGAACTTTTCTATTCTCATGTTTTTATTACATATATGAGGGGTTCATCCCCTCGTCTGTACCTCGCTCTTTACACTAAAGCTTAAATGTTGTCCCAATTCATTAAGAACAACCCCTGAATCACAAAAGCCGTAGAATAAATAGTTGAAATTACTAAAAATACTTTAGCGTAAAGAGCGAGGTATTAGGAGGAGGTGAGCCCCTCTAATACGTAATAATTCGTTCTGTTCGTTTTAAGTTTTAATGCTGCCCCTTACTTCCAGTTGAAAGAACTTTTTCATATTTATTTTTTCATTGTTTTTTTTTAAATAATGCTAGAAAATCGTGCGCTCCCTTCATGGAAATTTTCTTCCCCCATGATAAATTCCTCGATGGAAAGTTCCCCTAACATATCCCCCTCTTCTCAACCCCCCCCCCCCCAGCCAAAAAATCCCCCTGAAAACGTCTGTACACTTCCCAGTAGCCATTACTATATGTAAGCACTGGTCAATTACGCTGAATAAAATGGCTATCTCAGAATTTTTATCCGTTGACTTTGAGAGAATAATTAGCGTGGGAGGGGGCCTAGGTGCCCTCCAATTTTTTGGTCACTTAAAAAGGGCACTAGAACTTTTCATTTTCGTTAGAATGAACCCTCTCACAACATTCTAGGACCACTGGGTCGATACGATCACCCCTGGGGAAAAAAAAAACAAACAAATGAACACGCATCCGTTATCTGCCTTCTGGCAACAAATACAAAATTCTACATTTTTGAAGATAGGAGCTTGAAACTTCAACAATTGGGTTGTCTAATACGCTGAATCTGATAGTATGATTTTCGTTAAGATTATATAACTTTTAGGGGGTGTTTCCCCCTATTTCCTAAAATGAGACAAATTTTCTCAGGCTCGTATAACTTTTGATGGGTATAACTGATCTTGATTAAACTTATATATTTAAAGGAAGCTTTAAAATGCGATTCTTTTGATGTAACTATTGATATCAAAATTCCATTTTTTAGATTTTCGGTTACTATTGAGCCGGGTCGCTCCTTACTGCAGTTCGTTGCCACGAAGTGTTTGATAAGAATAGAAAAATAACTTTCACTTAAAAAAATAATGTTTTCATTTAATTTATAATGGAATGAGGTTATTTAGAATAACAACAGAGTAAATGGCATGACTGTTGGCAACTTGCGGGAAAAAAAAACACCCCGGTTTAAATTCATATACAGCGGTTCAGTGTGAGTTTTAAGGCAAATCTTATACCCTTTTCCTTTCAACTCAACAAAAGCACTGACCTAAGTGTAATTCGAATTCGCGACCAAAACGAGTAGGCATGTCTGAAGCTTTGGGTTTTATAGACTTTTGAGGAAAACCTATAAATACTTCGGAATAATATCCTTTTTCATATTTTAAACAAAAATATACTAAAACCATCTGAATGCCATTTAGTTGTAGTTAAAGGAAACGTTTTAAAGAAAATAAAAGGAACTTTTTCGCTTTTTAATGAAGATGAAGTATTTTTCAAAATCTTAAGGAGGTGACTTTTGTCGATTTGTTAAAAAATGAAGAAACAAAAGTTGTATTTTTCAAAATCTAGGCAGGATGGGAGCAAGAATCTGTGTACGTGCTTTCTACCCTGTCACTCGTAATTTCAAAGGCTGTTTTTCGTTTTTTGACAGATTTTAATTAGAGCAGTAGATGAAATAATTCATGAAGATGTCTAATTTCAAATTGGGCTGAATATTTAATTTCTCCTGAGATTACAACAGAATATATGATTAACATAATTTTTGACATAACTGAAAAATAAAAAAAATGATTACTAGGTCAGTTGGCCTATTGTTTAACTATCAGCTTTACCTAATAGTTTAAATTTGGATATTACTGAGTTTGCAATAAGGTAATTTTGACTAGCTTTAGTTCCAAGTATTTTTTTTCACATCGAAGATTAAACCTCCTGTCGGACGACACAAGAATTCATTTCTTGTTTGGAGGAAGGGGGAATCAAGTACGAAAATCCATAAAGGATATGAGAATATAAGTTATCATAGCAATTAGGTGACATTATGAAATGGATCATTTTATTAATTTGAAAAATTCGATGGTGATATCCAAACTAAGACATGGATGTAGATCACCAGTGCCTAGGGGCATCAATTGGGGAGGGGGAGATCTACACCCTCCATCTTGAAAATATAGTTTTCTGGGGAGGGTTTTCATTGAAAAATTGTTTTTTAGTGTTCCCATAGAAAAACCTGAAAATAAACAAACTTGTCCCCACTCTCAATTTTGAAAAATATATCCCCCCCAAATTTTTCGCAAATTTAATACCTTTTCAATGCACCTATTATTATAATTATGTCATATTATACCATTACAATGTGCAATATAACATACTACAGAACATTTAGAACATTTATTTTCAGCGACAGGGGCAAGTTATTATTACGGACAGACGTAGTGACGTCAATTGCAAAAAGGGTAGCATTTGCTCCCGACTCCTAGTTTTGAATAAAAAATGGTCATTCCCCCTTTGAAAAATAAAATTTTACCGACCCCATCAGCTAACATTTCCGTTAGCTGATGGCACTGTAGAGACATATTTGAAAAACAAATTTGCTTCAACTGTCAAATATATTTCCACTATAAAATAAGGCTTTCACTAAGCAAAATAATTTATTAGGGGAGGTTCACGAAGCCAGATTAGTACAATACGGAGACACCGCTCCCGCAAAATTTCAGTACTAGTTGTGTATCTGTAATGATTTTTTCTCTTTCGAGAATACAAAAAGGAGGGGGGGGGCTCTGGGTACATCCCTGCCCCAGAAATATTATTACTTACACTGTTTTCCATATAATGTACTTCAACTTCTACACGAATAGGTACACCCCTCCCCTCCTCCCCAAAACGAGAAGGGGCAAAGATGCATATGCAGGGGGGCAGGGATCAAGCCTACCCTCCCGGAAAGATTCTAAAATTTCTGGAAACTTCCTATTCAAATTACCAAATAATTTTTTTTGCTCGCCCTTTTCAAAAATTCCCGGGACTGTATTTCTCGAAACACTACTAAGCGGATATAGAAGGTATTTAGTTTTTGGCTTGCAACAGATATGTAAGCTGCTCATTTTGATAAAGCAAATAGTCAAACAGTTCGTGGTAACGAACTGTAGTAAGTAGCGATCCGGCTCAATAGTAAACGAAATAGTAAACGAATTTAGTCTTTGTCATCAAAAGTTACGAGCCTGAGAAAATTTGTCTTATTTTAGAAAATAGGGGAAAACACCCCCTAAAAGTCACAGAATCGCATTCGGCGTATCAGAGAACCTTATAGCAAAATTTTCAAGCTCCTATCTACAAAAATGTGAAATTTCGTATTTTTTGCCAGGAGACAAATCACGGGTGCGTGTTTATTTGGTTTTTTTCTTTTCCCTTGGGGTCATCGTATCGACCAAGTGGTCCTATAATGTCGCAAGAGGGCTCATTCTAACGGAAATGAAAAGTTCTAGTGCCCTTTTTAAGAGACCAACAAAATTGGAGGGCACCTAGGCCCCCTCCCACGCTCATTTTTCTCCAAAGTCAACAGATCAAAATATTTAGATAGCCATTTTGTTCCGCATCGTCAAAAACCATATTAACTATGTCTTTGGGAATGACTTACTTCCCCACAGTCCCTGGGGCAGGGGCTTCAAGTTACAAACTTCGACCAGTGTTTACATATAATAATGGTTATTGGGAAGTGTACAGTCGTTTTCAGGGGAATTTTTTTGGTTTTGGGGGTGGGGTTGAGGGGAGGGGCTATGTGGGAGGATCTTTCCTTGGAGAAATATGTCATGGGGGAACAGAAATTCAATGAAAAGGACGCAGGATTTTCTAAAATTACTATAAAAAAACAATGAAAAAATAAACACGGAAAAGCTTTTTCAATTGAAAGTAAGGAGTAGCATTGAAACTTAAAACGAACAGAGATTATTACGCATATGAGGGGTCCTAAAAATACTTTAGCATAAAGAGTGAGGTATTTAGGAGGAGATAATACCTCGCTCTTTATGCTATAGCATTTTTAGTAATTTCAACTGTTTATTCTACGGCCTTTCTGATTCAGGGGTCATTCTTAAAGAATTGGCACAAAACTTACGATTTAGTGTAAAGAGCGAGGTATTAACGAGGGTACAAACCCCCTCATATACATAATAAAAATTTAAGAATATAAAAGTTTGTTACGTAAGTTAATTCTTAAGTTCCGTATATTTTTTACTAATAAAAAAATTCGTTAAAAATTAAAATTTATTGTTGCCTTTTTACGTAACCGAAAAATTGCATGGCAACTAGGCCTCCTTCCCCATCCCTTATTTCTCAAAATCGTCTGATCAAAACTAAGAGAAGGCCATTAAGCCAAAAAAGGAATTAATATGCAAATTTTATTTTAATAATTTATGTGTGGAGAGCCAAAATCAAACATGCATTAGTTCAAAAACGTTCAGAAAATACATAAAAAAAACTAGTTTTTTTTTAACTGAAAGTAAGGAGCGACATTAAAACTTAAAACGAACAGAAATTACTCCGTATACGATATGGGTTGTCCCCTCCGCAATCCCTCGCTCTTTACGCTAAAGTTTGACTCTTTGCCACAATTCTACTTTTTAAAACAATTAAAAAATTTAGCGTAAAGAGGGAGGGATTGCGGAGGTGACAACCCATCTCATATACGGAGTAATTTCTGTTCGTTTTAAGTTTTAATGTCGCTCCTTACTTTCAGTTAAAAAAAACTAGTTTTTTTTACGTAATAGCGTTCAGCGTCAGAACACTGGTGAACATTTTCCATCTGTCCTCCTCATCTTATTCGGCTTACAAGATCAAATATTACAAACATGATTTCCAAATATTAAAATAGACATTTTTTAAAAGCCAATTCCAAATATATATAATTCATTAGGTTTAATGTTATCCATCAAAAGCTACAACCCTGTGAAAATTTGCCCAGTTTTTGAAAAAGGAGAAAACATCATAAAAAAAAAAAAATCAAGCGATCTTAATGAAAATCACATCATGAGATTCAACATATTAGAGAACCCTGCTGTAGAGGTTTCTAGTTCCTATCTATGAAAATTGTCGAACTTTTTTTGGCAGAAGAAAGGGCACGACTGAGTGTTTATTTGTTTGTTTTTCCCCAGGGGTGATAGCATCGAACCAGCGGTCCTAAAAGATCGGAAAAAATCTCATTTAAACGAGAATCAAAAGGTCTTGTGCCCTTTTTAATTGACCAAAAAGATTTGAGGTAGTTTACCCACATCCCCTTCTATGCCATTTTCCACCCAGACATCCAATCAAAATCTTAAGATAGCCATTTGATTCAGCATAGTTGAAAGGTTCAACAACTATGCTTCTGGTGATGACATGACCCACCATAGGGAAAGGCTGTAAGTTCTTTGCCCATATTGTTCACATATAGTATTTGTTATAGGGAAATATACGGGATATTTTTTGGGGTAATTTTCTGCTGGAAGGGTGAATGATTCCTCCTTCCTGGGGAATTTTCCAGGGAAAATGTCAGAGTCTGTCACTGTAAGAAAATTAAAGAACAGCAGGTCTTTCAACTGAAAGTAAGGAGCAACATTAAAAGGGCTGTCTCTTTCTCAACCAACGCTCTGTACGCTAAAGCTTGAACTTTTGTCCTGATCCTTTATGAAAGACAACTCAAACACAAGGGCCGTTGATTAAGAATGAGAAGTATTTTTAGAGAGCTTTAAGATTTTAGCGTAAAGAGGGTTGACGAGCGACAGCCCCCCTCATATACAGAATAATTTTTGTTCGTTTTAAGTTACAATGTTCTTAAACCTTTTAAATCACACACAAGGAAGGTTAGCTATTGAATGTTTGAAAAACAACGAACTGAAGTAGTCTTTGGCATTAAGTCTTACAAGCATGATTTATTAGTAAAAGTATGGACCAGGGTAATAACTCTCGCACGTTTGTACTTTTTGTTGCACTGGTTTGATCATATGCACAATACTCGTAATGTGAAAACATTCCTTTTTTGTCCTAACACATTTACCTGAAATTCAAAAATATTTAAAGCAAATTTTAAAACGAATTACCTCCTAACACACAGCACAAATTCTTAGTGAGCAGGAAAAAAAAACGAAACTTGGAGACTAAAAAGAAAAGCACGAGGCAATCCTGGCTTATTCTAGAACCACTCTAGGACTTCTTATATCATGACTACCCGCGTTTCAGCGGCATCAATTCACGAGAATCTGGGGGAGGGCAAAATGTGTTTTCAAAATCAGGGGCAAAGGAATTTACCTTTTCTCCTTTTTTCAATGAAAATACCAAAAAAAGCGTTATTCAACAAAATACAGCCACTATGATGTTTAGTCCAGAAGGGGAGGGGTATACCCAACCCCAATTGGTGCCACTATCGCGCTTTCATTTTTGGTTTTAGAAAATTTCAATATATACAAAAGCAGGGAAGTTTTTTTACTTTCTATATATGAGATATACTTTCTATACATCGGATTGGAAGATGACAAGCATAAAAAAAATAATAAAATAAACACTTTTGTTAGTGACTAAATTTTACATTCCTTTTTATTTATTTTCCTTTGCTTTATCCAACTATCCTTTCCTGTTTTTATTAATTTCTTTTTATGAGTGTTCTATTCCTTTTTATTTTTTAGATGTCAGTACATGAAAATGCAGTTTCCAGTGAACCATTCGAAACCAGTCAAGGATCTTTCAGATATCATCCGCTAATTGTTGTCCCACCCATTTTTCCACATTATGAGAATTCACCGATCCCAAAACTTCTGGCTCCAATACCGATGATACAAAGAGCGCTACCTATAATACCCCTAACCGTCGTAGTTGTGATAGTTGTCGCTGGAGCCATAGGGGGCGTGGTTGTTGGTATTATCGGTGGCATTGCTCGACTTATACGCGGCAAAAAGCGGAACAATCGACAAAAATATAAGAACACATATTATGGCTATCACAATCATACTAAGAGCTATACTGCAAATGAAATGCCACTGCAAACGAAATTCCACAAAAAAGAGGAAAACAGACGAGTTTCACGTGAGCTTTCTGGTCGGCCTTTGTCCCTGCTTCATTTTCTTGACACTTGGACAGAAAGACTTATCAAGTCCTTTAATTTGAATGACGGGATTTTTGATATATAATTTCGATAATACATAACTTTTTATTTATTTTATTCATTAAATTTGAGTGTTATTCTTCAATTTGCCAAAGAATTATTGTTTTGGATACTGTATTAGGAAGTCATGAAGGTAGATATTACCAGGGCCATAACCGGAGGGAGGGGGTACCAGGTCTGTACCTCCCCCCTCGAAATTTCTGCACAACTCGTACAAAAGTAACGAAACACCTATGAAAAAATATTGTTGCGTTTTGTAAAGTTGTTTTTGTATATCTCAAAATTTTGAAAATGTCAGATACAACTATTCGTTTGGGGGGTCAACGATGTTCCTTATAGGTGTTTTTATTTAATTGTATCTGCTTATTTATTATGAATATCCGTATCAGTTTTGTATTTGGCTTTACCAGTTTTGAAATATATTTATACATATATATTTATACAGCAAAATGTACCTGTTTTTTACTGACAATTCCTCCATTTTCAAAATTGGGTCTAAAGCATGCAAATTAAGCCTTAGTGTGACATGGATGCTGCAGTAAGTTTCGTCTTTGTTCATAATTCGTTAATAGATAATTATATGAATTCTGCAGCGATGACTTTAGTTTTTGATATGCAGTCAGCAGGTGGTAGCTTTCTACAGCAAAAAAAAATTCTACAGCATCGAAAAAAATTGTGATGCTTTCATTGAAAAAAAAAACAACAAATTGCCCCCTTCTAGGTTTTAAAAAATAAAGGTTGCCCTCCGCCCTAAATTCCGTGAATTAGTCCCATTGAGTCTCGCATCTTGAATAAAGGCTCTGAAGCATACGGATCATGCCTTTATCACATGACAAGAATGCCGCAGGGAGTTCAGTATTTATTCTATCACAGCAACCTAGGAAAGAGCAAACAACGACCCATAGAAACGGGAAGTTTATAAACATACTTTCTAAAATAGGTTCAGGAATGGTAACTATTATTTCGGTTAATCTTCATTGTAAAAGTTTATTGCAAAAGAAAAAATTATGGGAATTTCGAAAAAGAGCTAAAATCCCTCAAAAATGGAAACAGATCAAAGCGAAATGTGTGCCATTGGAATCAACATGGTAAGCCCCTTAACCTGAACAACAACGAAAAATCCATTATTTGCACGGGTGGCAATTATGTCTGCTTTTGTTTTCTACCAAGGCTAGCAGACTACCACAATATCGTAGAAAGGTATTTGATGGCTTAATTCAAAGATAATGTCAACATCTATGAGCCTTTTTTAAATTCGCCTCGACACCGTTATCTGTAAGTACCATATGGCACCTAAATGTCACTTTTTGCTGCCATTTCTCAATCGAAAAGGCTGCTAAGCGTGAAAATAGTACAATCTTCATGACTGAAAATTCTTATTTAGATGTTTATATCCCCCCTAATGTATAGTCCCCCTCCTAGCCCTCTTAGAAAGTTTTATAAATCGTTTGCTGACTAGAAGAACCGGTAATCTACTGCGACATAGCAGAGAGATGCTCTTGGTCATTAATGATTCCCCAAAAATGGATCATTTCTAAATTTGTAAATTTCCAAAAGTTTGTGGTAACGAACTGTAGTAAGGAGCGACCCGGCTCAATAGTAGCCGAAACTCTAAAAAACAGATTTTTATACCAATATATACATCAAAAGAATTGCATTATTATGCTAATTTTAAATATATAAGTTTCATCAAGTTTAGTCTTACCCATCAAAAGTTAAGAGCCTGAGAAAATTTGCCTTATTTTTGAAAAAAGGGTGAAACATCCCCTAAAAGTGATATAATCTTAATAAAAATTACACTATCACATTCAGCGTATCAGAGAACCTTACTGTAGAGGTTTCAAGCTCTTATCTGCAAAAATGTGGAATTTTGCATTTTTCGCCAGAACAAAGATCACGGATGCGTGTTTTATTTCCCAGGGGTGATTGTATCGACCCATTGGTCCTAGAATGTCGCGAGAGGGCTCAATCTAACAGAAATTAAAAGTTCTAGCGCTCTTTTTAGTGACCAAAAATTGGAGGGCAACTAGGCTCCCTCCCACGCTCATTTTTCCCCGAAGCCATCAGATCAAAATTTTGAGATAGCCATTTTGCTGAGCGTGGTCGAAAACCAAATAAATATGTTTTTGAGGACGAATTAATCGCCCAAAGTCCCCGGGGAAAGGGCTGCAAGTTATGAACTTTGCCCATTGTTTACATATACTATTGGTTACTGACGAAGTATGATGACGTTTCCAGGAGGTATTTTTTATGGTGGTGGGGAGGGGTCAGAGGTTACGTGAGAAGATTTTCCATGGAGGAATTTATCATGGGGGAAGATAATTTTCATCAAAGGGGCGTTGGATTTTCCAGCATTATTTAAAACAACAATGAGAGATTAAATAAAAAAAACATGTTTTTTTAACTGAAAGTAAGGAGCAACATTGAAACTTAAAACGAATAGAAATTATTACGTATATGAGGGGGTTTATCCCCTCTTCAATATCTCGCTCTTTACGCTGAAGTATTTTTGGTAATTTCAAAAAAGCTGCTTATTCTAATTAAATGGCCTTTGTGGTTCAGAGATCATTCTTATAGAATTGGAGCATAATTCGAACTTTGGTGTAAAGAGCGAGGTATTGACGAGGGGGAGAACCCTCTCATATACGTAATAAAATATACAAATATAAAAGTTTGTTGCATAAGTTAATTAATAAGTTACGTATATTTATTACTAATAAAAACGTTCGTAAATAAAATTAAAGTTAGTGGCCTTTTTAAGTAAAGAAAAAATTAGAGGGCAACTAGGCCCCCTCCCCCGCCACTTTTTTCTCAAAATCGTCCGATCAAAACTTTGAGAAAGCCATATAGCCAAAAAAAGTTAATTCATATGCAAATTTCATTTTAACTAATCATGATCGGTGAGACAAAATCAATTAATTCAAAAACATTCAGAAATTAAATAAAAAACAAGTTTTCAACCGAAAATAAGGAGCAGCATTAGAACTTAAAACAAACAGAAATCATTATATATGAGGGGGTTCCTCCTCTCCTCAATGCCTCGCTCTTTACGCTAAAATATTTTTAGTAATTTCAGAAGCGCTATTTATTCTAATTAAACTGCCTTTGTGGTTCAGTGGCCATTATTAAAGAATTGGAACAAAATTCAAACTTTAGCGTAAAGAGTGAGGTATTGACGAGGGAACCCCCCCTCCCCCAAATATGTAATAAAGATATACGAATACAGAAGTTCGTTACCTAAGTTAATTTGAAAGTTACATATATTTATTACAAAAAAGAACGTTCGTTACCTAAGTTAATTTGAAAGTTACATATATTTATTACAAAAAAGAACGTTCGTAAATAAAGTTAAAAGTTCTAGTGGTCTTTTTAAGTAGCCCAAAATTGCAGGGCAACTAGCCCCCTCCTCGTCCCTTTTTTCCTCAAAATCGTCCGATAAAAACTTTGAGAAAGTCATTTAGCCAAAAAAAAGTAAAGTTAATATGCAAATTTTGTTTTAATTATTCATGCGCGGTGATCTAAAATCAACACCTGCATTAATTCAGAAATGTTCAGAAATTAAAGAAAGAAAAAACAAGTTTTTTAACTGAAAGTAAGTAGCGACATTAAAACTTAAAACGAGCAGAAATTATTCCGTATATGAAAGGGACTGTCCCTCCTCAATGCCCCGCTATTTACGCAAAAGTTTGACTCTTTCTCACACTTTTTAAAAAACTTTTTCTAGCACAAAGAGCGGGGCATTGAGGAGGGGACAGACCCTTTCACACGCGGAATAATTTCTGTTCGTTTTAACTTTTAACGTCACTCCTTACTTTCAGTTAAAAAACTTATTTTTTTTCTTTAATTTCTTGACAAGACCATCGTAAATTGTCATATGACCCTTTTTGGTGAAATTTCTTGAGCTGAAATGCGGGAAGTATATAAAGGGCGCCATTTTAATCTCTAAGGTCAAAACTCTAGATTTAGTAATCTCCCTTTTGCATATTTACCTCTCAGTCCCCATATCTGTGAAAACTGAACATGCTTAAAAAATATAATTAAAAGAATTCCTTTAACTTCGGTTACGGAATAAGAACTGTTGTCTATGATTATGATTAACAGTAAAAGTAAGATACGAAAATAATTTTTCGGAAATTTGAAAAAAAAAGGCTTGAAACACCGATATTTTTTCTTTTATTTCACCAGGACTAGCATGCTACCAAAACATCATCAAAAGTTATCAATGCCCTCGTTTGAAAGTTCATGTGCTTAGCATAAATTTGTTTTAACAAAACCGTCATAAGGTGGCACAAGGAACCATGGGACTATTTATATCATTTCCGAAGTGGACAGGGTTAGAAGCATAACCGTGTACAATTAAAATCTCCATAACCGAGAATTAAATGACGACGAAGACCACACTGCCTATCCATCACAAACACCAAAAACAAGAAGAACAATAGGGAATTTTTTTTTAAGACAGTGGGAAACAAATTAGAATGAATATTTTTTTATTAGAATGAAGACAGTAAGTCCTGGTTGAACTTCGCTGAGGTAAGTTTGCTGGGATTGTTTTGAAAAATTGTTTATTTTAGAGTCCTGGTTGAACCTCGCTGAGGTAAGGATGCTGGGACTGTTTTGAAAAATTGTTTTTTAAGTTTTATAGATTTTATCCTCTCGTACGTTGTTTTTCTTATTTGTATTGCCGAGGATGGCCCTTGGACATAGGGCCAAAATATTCATTCTAATTAGTTTCCCACTGTCTTAAAAAAATTCCCTATTGTTCTTCTTGTTTTTGGTGTTTATAACCGAGAATCCTTAACTGGATGCTTAAAACCCCCTCCTGAGTGCTACTGGACCTCTTAGTAAATGAAAACTTAAAAAAAACGACCTGAAAGAAATCCCCAGTCAAATAATTGTTTTACTCAAATTCAAAGTTTGTTAAGGAATAATGATAAATACTATTTATACTAACCCAAGCAGTAAAGCAAATTACGACATTATATTTTTGAGAATATTGGAAGCGCCAAACTTACTTGAAAACCCCTTTCCAGCAAAGGTCAGGTCAGGTGCAGATTCTAGGAAAGCACAGCTATGTATGGATATTACTTTGTGTCAACTTTGACTGGGCTGAGGGATCTAAGACCTCCTCGGGGCTAACGTCATGTTGATAAAAATCTGTCGACCCTGCTACTTCAGAGAGACCAAACGAGGTCCATACTTTGGAAAGTGTAAGGCGTGGAAAAACATCCTCCTTTTCCATCAATCTTTTGTTTCAATCAACAACTGCTAGGACACATGTTCCGACGAAAAGAATTTATGTTGCTCCTCATACGAGTAGGATCAATAATTTACGCATGCCCTCCCCACAACGTGATTAGATCGGGTATGGATCCTAGAATACCACAAGTAGGACACAAGCTCCAATTTTTCACTACGTTTAGGATAGGGATCCGAAACTACGTTCTGGCATCTATAGTGCAGACAAGACTAGGATTACAAAAGTGGAATTGTATTGTCATAGAACTCCGTATTTTTATATATTATTCATGCTTTTTATAATATAAAATTACTCATTGTATTATATTATATCATAATATGATATAACTACCAAAAGAAGCCACTTTCATCATCGAATTTAATCAAAGCAATTTTTTGGAGTAAATGAAACCAGTGATATAAACAGGCATGTATCAGAAGCCCTTCAATAGCCAAGTATTTTTCTTAAATTTGCAGATACTATAAAAACATTTTCAGATAGCATTTTAGCCGCTATATGTGACTCCACTTGATTTTGCCCCAGGTGGGGAGGGGGACACAACTGTAAA
Source organism: Artemia franciscana (assembly GCF_032884065.1). Lineage (NCBI taxonomy): Eukaryota > Metazoa > Arthropoda > Branchiopoda > Anostraca > Artemiidae > Artemia > Artemia franciscana. The sequence goes on from NC_088874.1 coordinate 1,947,767, forward strand.
CAAAAATCCAAAAATAATTGAGTATATGTGATAGCCTATATATATATATATATATATATATATATATATATATATATATATATATATATATATATATATATATATATATATATATACATATATATATATATATATATATATATATATATATATAAACATGTATGTATCAGAAGCCCTTCAGTACCCAAAAATTTTTCTTAAATTTGCAGATACTATGCAACACTCTTCAGATAGCATTTTAACTGCTATAAGTGATTGCACTTGCATATATAAATGCAATTTAAGAGGTTAAAAAAGCTGTAAAAATATGTATTAAAATCTGGAAAAAAAACTCTTAAAATTCTACGGAGAATAACAGAAATAGCAATTTCGAAAACTGGAGCCAATGGAAAAGAGATTGAAAGCTCGAAATTAAGGTAATGCATTTTCTTTCCAGAATTCCGATAGCTATAATCTAGACATGTTATGTTTGCAATCTTCTAAACCAAAAAACTAAGAAAAAGGTAAATATGGAAGCTTAGAAATACCTTCCCAAGTTAATATATAGAAATATATATTCTTCCCAAAGTTAATTATAGAAAAATTTTCCAAGATAACAAGAAACCCGTAAACTTGAATTTTACCCTGGAAAATTCAGGATCTCAGGGAAGACCGAGTCAGGAGCCCCCCCCCCATTGAGTACAGCCCTAATATGCATCCTTGGAGGAGTTTCTCAAACGTCACCAAAGATTGTACGTTTCGTTATACGACATATACAACACTTCCTAATTAATACAGAATACATATTTCTTTTCTTCCAAATTAATACAAGGAACCCACATTTTTTTTTATAGCCAACTTTTTAGCAATTTACGATGATTTCCCTCCCTATTTGTTTCTATTGATTGTTGTCTAGCAGCGTTATTTTCTAGTACTAGTCTATACTCCTTTTGTACGCTTTAGTTAGGACCCCCTCACACTTGTATTTAACTACCTACCATTGCCGAAACAAGTTTTGAGTTTGTGCCTGATTATTATGGCTCATTATAGTGAGCCATGTGGCTCACTATTTATCAAATGTCTACTTTAAATTGCAAAAAGTTGTTTTGACAATTCTGCAACTGGAAATATAGCTAATCAATACGTAATGAGACAGATTACAATCAGAGATAACCTATGCTTAATTAAATGTTGCAAAAGGTTAATTTTATAGGGCAAATATTAATAAAACATCAGTTGATGAAACATAGCAAAAAAAAGTCAGTGTTTAAGCACAAAAGAGTTGAATCGGACGTACCATAGGGTTTACTCTTCACGTAAAGATAAACCATCAGGTAACTATCATTTTTTTGCACTTTCTTATTCTGTTTATCATATTCTGTTTATTCTGTTTATCATTATTCTTGTATATTATTCCTATTCTGTTTATCATTATTCTGTTTGTATCATACGCAGCGCAATAAAGCTGCCTAAGTAAAGAATAGCTACTATAAGATTTTCATTTTCAACATTTCTTTTTCTCTAAAATAATTTTCTTCTCAAATTCTTAAAGACATCACTTACAGAAGGAAGTAAAACTGAAGGCAAAGACATAAAAACACACCACAAGACCTTTAATAAGGTCCTTTCCCCTGCTTAGTCAACAAATTGAATTATTTCTTTACGTTCAAGGAAAAGATTGTACTTTTGTAGCAAGAACACTTTTCAGAACTGGCATCCCCGCCATTAATTGTTTTTGTCTTTTTCCCCTGTCTTGTAACAGGTCCTGTGGGTACCCATCTTGGCAAGGGAGATCTATGCGCGTAAATTAAAATTTCAAATTCAAGCGAAGTGGTGGATTGTGCATGACCAAATTCAGATCCACCATATAATACAACTGATTCATGGGTGATGCCCAGTGGCGTAATTTCGTCAAAATCCTGGGGGGAGGGGGGCAAAGTTGGAGCCAATGTTCCCAAACCAAGTGAAAATGACAGTAAAAACTAAAAAAAATAAGTCATTTGATACCATAAAGATACTATTTAGTACCATAAATGTACTATAAAGGCAAATATGTACTAAAAACTGATCTGGTTCTGTTGATGCTTGAATTATGTAGGTTTATCTTAATTTTGAAAACATTTTAGAAGAAACGAAATTTCAGCTGGGGGGGGGGGGCGAAACGGGGTCTGAGAGGGGCAGTTGTCCCCTGACCCATAGCAAATTACGTCCCTGGTGATGTCCAATTTAGGAATAGAAATCACACTATAGATTTTCATAATGGCTAAAAAAGGGGCATTGTAACAGAACATTTCTAACATGGAAGTGGGGTTGTTCCGAACCATGGAGTCGTTGTTTTAATAAATTTTTGCTAAGTAAAGTTGGAGTTGGTTATAACTTATAAAATCTAGTTAAATAAAGCTTTAAAACAGGGTGTCGGAGTCGGAGTTTTAGTAAATTTTTGCTTACTGGAGTCGAAGTTGGAGTTGGCTATAACTTATAACCGACTCCGAAGCCCAAGTTTTAAGACTATTTTATGTAGCGTCATCTATTCAATTTATGGGATCTATCAAAGACAAAAAAATAATTTCATTAATGCTATTCTCGGCAGCATCAAATATAAAAAATTATTCTCACTTCACAATTAACAATTATTAATTTGGCCTGCGTTTTGCCAAGAAGACAATAAGGTAAAAAAAAAAAAAAAAATCAAAGTTTACGAGAGGCCGTGTTTTAAGGTTTATGTCCCCTTTGCAAGTGTTGTTTGTTATTTTCTGCCGTATTCCGGTTTTGATGTTTCAATATAATATGACAACTTCACTATAAATCCATAGATAAAATTTTGCTTTGTCCATCTGTCGAATCAAGTTTTTAAAATTAGCCTTGAATTTTTTATTTAGACTGAAAAACATTTTGATAATCCGTGAAAAACAGAAACATTTCAAGTCAATTCAATTGATTCTCTAAAAAGAATTCAGAGTAATATTATAACTCTGGCTTGGAAAAGGTTTGAAACAAGTGAATTCCACGATATAAATAGACTGGTGAATACAGCGGGACTTTTCCCTCTCCCCAATATTTTTCTGGTGCCCTCATTCCTTGTTTTTTTCTTCCGTTTTTACTCTTTTTTAAAAATACAATCTTCAATTTGTTCAATTGTTGGCACCCTTGTCATATACTCCCCCCAATATTTCGCTTATTGGCACCCTTTTACCACCCCCCCCCCATTTTGCTCAAAATCCACCCCTTATCCTTTGATGCAAATTGTCGAAAAATAACACAGGGAACATGTCCAAACTGATTATGGCAAACTAAGATCTGGGAGGGGCAGTTCCCCCAGCCCCACAGTGAACTACACCCCTGGTAAAGAGTAACGTTAAAACTTAAAAGGAATAGTGATTAACATGCATAATAGGGATATATACCGCCCCCGCTTTTTAAACTAAAGTTTTACTAGTCCTTTCCTGAAAACATTTTGAAGCACAACAAACAGTTAGCGACTGTAAGCGTTTTACTTACCTATTGCCTTACAAAAACACTTGAACTAAAAAAAAATGTTGTACAAACAAAATGAGTATCTAAACCCTCCCGTTCTTAAGGTACTGTTAGAAAAAATGTCATGCTATTCCCACTGCCTTCTCTTTGACTCTAATCCGTTCTTAAAACGTTTGGGAAATAAGGCAGAATTTACCTTAACGGAGGGGGGACGAGCGGGGGAGGGGATAGTCCCCTTCATTTCCAGGATAATTTATCACGAGGCACTTAATTCAGATGTAAGCTTCTAATGTCTTCTCTAAATACCGAAAAAGATGGCACTAAAGCGCTCTTCAAGTAATGGATTTCTTTGCGGTTATGGCGTGAAAATTCCTAGAGGGTCCTGTTTTTAAATTTAAAAAAATCATAACAAGATCGACTAAAACAATGACAATAAAAAAGAAACAATTTCAAACATACTCTGATATACAATCTATACATTCAGTATATCACTGTGACTTGGTACTAGAAAACTAGACATTTCGGCCTGAGAACTCGATTTTAATACTATATATATATATATATATGTGTATTAAAAAAAAGCTTTTAAAAATGCTAATAGAATAGAAGGAAAAAACACTAAAATTGAGTAAAAGATGGCGTTGCTTGTCAACACAGAATATTTTCCATCCGTTTATTAAGAAAAATATTCTATTTCTTGCAAAAAACGTCACTAATTTTTTTAAAATGAATCTTGAAGAAAAACAAGCTAGACGTAGCACGTAAGTGTCACCGGAGGCGATTCTGGCGAGAAGTTGGCTAGAGACTAAAAGTTAATATTTCTAGAATGAAGATGAATCGATTTTTTGGATATCAAAACAAAGAAATCTTTCTGTATCTCACAGACTTTGCTTTCAGACATCTTAGCGTACCTGCTAATAGTAAACCGATCAAACCGGCATTTTCGATCCTGGGCATTTCATGCGATAACAGGGTGACTGAACAATTCCCAAGGAGCAACATTAAGAATCAAAACCAACATTGTTAACAGCTCTAAAAATTTTCTGCCATATATGTCCTTCTATGATAACGCTGGCCTCAAGTGCTTTCACTGACGACACAAATCTTGACCAGAAAATATTCTCCAAATTCATATTTCAGTTTCCGTTATCGCCAACAGGTAATGTATAGCTATTTTTCTTGCATATTATTACTTTAAAATGTCGTTTGTACCATCTCAGTCCCTGAATTATAATCTAAATAGTCGTAACGTTCTTGCGTTACTAAGAAAGTTAAACAAAAGCTTAATCAACAAAAGCTTATGAATTCAGTAGTTGCTTAATGAATGAGTATCTCTGTGAAGTATTTTAAACATATTTTACGGAGGGATCAAGGTAAAAATAACCTTATAGGTCTGTTTTCTCCAATTCCCAAGAAGATTTGACTTGATTATTATTAAACAAAAGAAAACAGTTGTTTTGAACGAAAAGAGCTGTTTCCTGTTGTTGCTAAACATAAAACACCCACAGAAACGTGTCTCTTATTTCTTGGTGGCCTGTTCTGTCTCATTAAAGCCTCCTCATTGTTTCCTCAGAAAAGCAGAAAATTGCTGATGCTTAGGGGGGACGGACCTTGAAGCAACCCCACTCCCCGACTCATGGGAATGCACAAATGAAAAATCTATCAGTAAACTATAAAACGCTGTCCTTAGCAGCAAAGCAAAAATATTAATTTCTCCGATTTTCAGATAAATAGCCATGGAGACAGAAACAATGCCAAGGCCAGTAGAAGCCATCGAATCAAAAATGGCAGACACTCCAGTAAACTACATGCCTCTAATGGTACTGCCACCATTCCAAGATGAAAATGAACCTGGTCATATTGTGATTCCACCAATCGCACCACTTTTCGAAAGTGTTGTTCCGTACTTCCCACTGATAATAGCGGCAGCTGCAGTCATTGCCTTAGTAATTGCTGGTGCCATTGCCGCCGTGGTATCAGGCGCAGTTAGACTTCTGATAGCAAAGAAGGCCAGAAAAATCGAAAGGCTCCTTAGAAATCAATACTACCACAGACCCTATTATGGAAAGAATAGACAAAGATATAGCAGGGATCATTTATCTGGATCTGCGGAGTCCGACAGGAGATTTGGATTATTTTTGGATGTAACAGAAGATTTGTTAAGAAGAGTTTCAAATGCATTTACAAAACTAGAAAATATAAATTGATGTAAATGTGGAATTTTATGTAAGTCAGATAAATAAATTATGAATTGTTTCGTATTACTTCTTGTTAAGATCTTTTTATTTCCCTGAAACTAAGAAACCTTTCCATTTTTACTGACAGAATAAACAGACAATAATAAAATATTCACGTCTTGCAGAAAAAACACAAACTAAAACATACATAGTTCTAAAATATCAAGAGGCAAATAATTCATATATCCCTCTAATGCCCCCTTCAGGCAATAAGAACGGATGGCACTAAAGGCAAGGTTTTCTTCGCAATTTTGGCATGAAATTCCAGAGTCTTATTTTTAAATTGCAACAGTCATACTAAAACGGACTAAACCCGATTACCATAGAAAAAACAATCTTAAATATAGTCTAGGATACAATCTATGCATTTAGTATATCTCAGTGACTTGGGGCTAGAGAACTTGACATAACTATTTCATCCAGAGGACCTGAATTCAATATTATAATAAGCATATAAAATCGACTAAACCTAGTCTGTTTAAAAGTCGTTCTGGCTAAACAGACAAAATATTGAAATAGACTTGTGCGGACAATTTAACCTAATAATAGTCATGTAACTAAGTGTAATCATGAAATCGACGGCCTTTTGCGGCCTGAGCCATGACTCAGTTTGGTCGTTGAGACTTTGAGAGACTAAAAAAAATCATACCCAATAAATTTGGTGAGGGTGACCATAATTCTGTCTTCATTAAAACTGGTTTCAAATGTGTAATGTGTGGCTATAAATTAGCTCTAGAACTAAATTTTACAGAAACACACGTTAAAAACCAAAGGAGAAGAAATAAAAGATAAATGGATAAGATTGCATAGCTTTTGATGGTATTTTGTCCTTCATATGGAGTAAGACAAGAAGACTAAACTTCAAAGCCCATGAACACCTTCTGACTGAATATGGTGCAACTTTCAATATTATTTAAGTTTAAATGATTAGTTCTTATTTAGCTGAAGTCTCACCACTCTTTTGGTTTTGTTATAGAAATAAGTCACATATCCCTAAGCAGTAGGCCTTTAACTACTATTTATAGACCTTTTACGGTTATTTGACGATTGACCTTTGACGCCAATGTTATTTTTACATAATGGTTCAAAATAAATGAAAAGCCAGAATTAATTTCATTCGGAAAAAAAATCAAGGCAAATAAGACTGGAAAGTGTGACATAAAGCATAATTTTAAAATTCGGGGGTAGAAATTATTTTCCAACATGGAAAAAATTGCTTCAAATGAATTTAGAAAAGAAAGCCGAAGTAAGTTACTAAAAACCCAATAAACAGAGAAACAGGGATAAATTTCCGTCAAAAGTATTTCTTTTCATTTCATTTCAAAAGTATGAGTCAAGTCAAGAGATGTAAACGACAGACCTTATAATTACCCACTCCACAGTATAGCCCAAGTCTTGAAATTATCTTTGTTTTTCTTACAATTTTAAAGGTCTGAAGGGTCAACACTGTTTCAATATCAGCAATCTAAACAATAGACACATAGTTACGGTTCTCCATCAAAGCCAAAGAAATATCTACAAATGATGACAACACTGTTGTCATCATACAAATGAGGGTCAACACTGTTTCAATATCAGCAATCTAAACAATAGACACATAGTTACGGTTCTCCATCAAAGCCAAAGAAATATCTACAAATGATGACAACACTGTTGTCATCATACAAATGAGGGTCAACACTGTTTCAATATCAGCAATCTAAACAATAGACACATAGTTACGGTTCTCCATCAAAGCCAAAGAAATATCTACAAATGATGACAACACTGTTGTCATCATACAAATGAGGGTCAACACTGTTTCAATATCAGCAATCTAAACAATAGACACATAGTTACGGTTCTCCATCAAAGCCAAAGAAATATCTACAAATGATGACAACACTGTTGTCATCATACAAATGAGGGTCAACACTGAATCAATATCAGTAATCTAAACAATGGGCACATAGTTTGGTTCTCCATTAAAGCCAAAGAAATATCAACAAATGATGACAGACAGCTGATGAAAGCAGCAAACCTTGACAGAAATGATTAAAGAATATCGTCAAATTATGACAATAATGACAGCTGACAAAAATACATCAATGGAGAATTGTCATCTATTTTCTTCTATTTACATACTTTTGACTTCTGTGTCCCTACCGCAATGTTAGCGTTTTTTAGCGTAATTTTAGCAGTTTTTAGCAAGTAATATTTCACTGATAGCCTGTATACATGGAGGTACGATTATTCCATCAACAGAACTTCATTGACTTTCCTGGGAATCGATATTAGCAAGCAACATCCTAGACATAAGATATCTTTAACTGCTTGGGTACCAAAATTAGCCTCGATTTTAGACCTAAAGTGGGCCACCATGTTTACTAAAGAACCAAATTTAATTTCTCGCATGGTTATTACTGCTTTTCCGAATAATTAAGAAAAGGACCTTTAACAGTCATTTACTATCAAACAGTTCGTGGTAACGAACTGTAGTAAGGAGCGACCCGGCTCAATAGTAACCAAAACTCTAAAAAATTGAATTTTGATATCAATAGCTACATCAAAAGAATCGCATTTCAATGCTGATTTTTAATATACAAGTTTCATCAAGTTTAGTCTTACCCATCAAAAGTTACGAGCCTGAGAAAATTTGCCTTATTTATGAAAATAGGGGGACACACCCCCTAAAAGTCATAGAATCTTAACGAAAATCACACCATCAGTTTCAGCGTATCAGAGAACCCTACTGTAGAAGTTTCAAGCTTCTATCTACAAAAACGTGGAATTATGTATTTTTTGCCAGAAGACAAATCACGGGTTTGTCAGAAGACATTTCCGTTAGAATTCCCAGGGGTCATCGTATCGACCAAGTGGTCCTAGAATGTCACAAGAGGGCTCATTCTAACGGAAATGAAAAGTTCTAGTGCCCTTTTTAAGTCACCAAAAAAATTGGAGGGCATCTAGGCCCCCTCCCACGCTCATTTTTTTCCCAAAGTCAACGGGTCAAAATTTGAGATAGCCATTTTGTTCAGCATAGTCGAAAACCATAATAACTATGTATTTGAGGATGATTTACTCCCCCACAATCCCTGGGGGAGGGGCTGCAAGTTACAAACTTTGACCAGTGTTTACATATAGTAATGGTTATTGGGAAGTCTACAGACGTTTTCAGGGGGATTTTATTTTGTTTGGGGGTGGGGCTGAGGGGAGAAGGCTATGTTTGAGGATATTTCCTTGGAGGAATCTGTCATGGGGGAAGAAAAATTCAAGGAAAAGGGCGCATGATTTTCTAGCATTATTATAAGAAAACATTGAAAAATAAACATGAAAACGTTTTTTCAAATGAAAGGAAGGAGTAGCATTGAAACTTAAAACGAACAGAGATTATTACGCATATGAGGGGTACTAAAAATACTTTAGCATAAAGAGCAAGGTATTTAGGAGGAGATAAATACCTCGCTCTTCATGCTAAAGTATTTTTAGTAATTTCAACTATTTATTCTACGGCCTTTCTGATTCAGGGGTCATTCTTAAAGAATTGGGACAAAGCTTAAGATTTAGTGTAAAGAGCGAGGTATTAACGAGGATACAAACCCCCTTGTATACATAATAAAAATATAAGATTATGAAAGTTTGTTACGTAAGTTGCTAATTTATAAGTTACTTATATTTTTTACTAATAAAAACGTTCGTTAAAAATTAAAAGTTCTAGTTGCCTTTTTAAGCAACCGTAAAATTGGAGGGCAACTAGGCCTCCTTCCCCACCCCTTATTTCTCAAAATCGTCTGATTAAAACTAAGAGAAAGCTATTTAGCCAAAAAAAGAATTAATATAGAAATTTCATTTTAATAATTTATGTGTGGAGAGCCAAAACCAAACATGCATCAATTCAAAAACGTTCAGAAATTAAATAAAAAAAAACTAATTTTTTTAGCTGAAAGTAAGGAGCGACATTAAAACTTAAAACGAACAGAAATTACTCCGTATATAAAATGGGTTGTCCCCTCCGCAATCCCTCCCTCTTTACGCTAAAGTTTGACTCTTTGCCACAATTCTACTTTTTAAAACAATTAAAAGCTTTAGCGCAAAGAGCGATGGATTGCGGAGGGGACAAGCCATTTTATATACGGAGTAATTTCTGTTCGTTTTAAGTTTTAATGTCGCTCCTTACTTTCAGCTAAAAAAATTAGTTTTTTTTTATTTAATTCACTTAGAAACGAAAATTCCACACTCATACGCTGCCTAAAGATATACTTGGACAAATTCTGTGGACTGCTTGATCTCAAATGTAGATTATGGAACGATAGTTTTCTCTCTATCCTAAAACAAAAAAAGGCCTCAAAGTTTATTTAGTTAATAAGTCAACTTAAGAATCGATTTACGTTACTAGCTGATTTGTATTCATGCATTGTGTTATGTCCAACGGTAAAGTAATAGGACTGAGTAGAAACAGTGTTTTTAAAGCGAAAAACAACGATACAGACTGAATTTAGGCGTATCTTATACCACCTTCTGACCAAGGATTTATTTTCTATAGTAAGGTTCATTTTTAGCATTTTTTTACGCTGATCAGTCTAAAATAAAAAAGTTTGATCAATAAAACTGAATATTTTAGTAATGTATTTAAAATGATATTTATGGCCCTTAATGGGCCACAATGGACCTAAAAGGGACCAAAGAAAGAAGCCTAAAAGAGCCATTTGAAGGATCACGTGGCCCTTAAAGTGATTTTTGGTGCCAGGACCCATTTTTGGTCTGTTTATACCTAAGAACCTGGATCTTTAAAGACTTTTGCTTAATTAGGTTATTCCTTAATTACCTTATTTTGGCTATTCCAAAATAGACCTACGAAGCTTTAAACACAAGATACAAATATCACCTGAATTTACATCTTGAATAAAAATGTAGGGCGGGCTGCGCCTCCACACATGTCTCGCTCCAGCCTCTAACTGAAAGGTTTGATTTAGCGTCGAAGGATGTTTTCTAAACACATGAATTTGCCTCCCTTAGACGAGCTCTCTCACATTGTGCCTCCCATTGTCCAGCCGTCAAGGCAGACACAAAGGCACACAGTTCGGTCTAGTTATATAACGGAGGACACGCCAAGAGCGAGTACTTGAGGAACAGCTTTATCTGGCGTTGTACTTCTATCTTGAACGATCTTCCTGGGGATGAGTTCTGAACAATCTCAGAACTCAAAACGATCTGAACGACCTCGCTCTGAACGATCTTCCTGGGGTTATTCTTGTAAATCCCTCTGTTGACTCCTCCAAAAGAAAGTTCAATAGATATTTAAAACCCCAAGGTTTCAGAAAGAGGTAAAGGTAGCGGCATTTCAGATACCATTAAGATCCTGGCGCCGTGAATAATGGAATAAGAAAAAAAGTGGGACTGACAAGACCCCGTGACTATGATTGTTTTATTCTGTACTACTGTTAACACTATTTCCAAGCTCGAATTTATTTCCCAAAATTTTATTAAACCCTACAATATGATAAATGATAACCATATTCTACTGTCAGTTTGTCAAGATAAGATCACAGGACAATTTTCAAATAACTTATACAATTATTTGATTTAAACATAATATAAACATATGAAACGTAGAATAGTCAGAAAAAAAAAAATCCAAACCATTTTAGAACTTACCCGTAGTCAATAATTCTCTGCCTGACAACCACTTCCAGACCTGTGCAAACTTTAAAACAATGTAATACACTCAAGGCCGTATCCAGGGGGGTTAGGGGTTCCTCTACCCAAAATTGTCCGACTCGTAAAATGCAACAAAAATGAATACAAAAAAATTTTTGATGCACTTTTAAAGTTTCTTTTTTCGTAACCCCCCCCCCAGAAAAAATCCTGGATACGACCCTGAATACACTGTATAGTAAAATATAAAAAGCTTAGAGATCAGTTGCGTGGCCAGACGGGAGGAATAGGAAGGATTGGAGTCCAGGTCAAAACGTGCAAAATTTCAGAAAATACTAACTTATATGTACTTTTTGAGATTATAGAATGGCAAATGAAAAAAAAAATCGTAACTGAGTATCCCCTCTTGAAAGTGAGTTCGACTCCTCTCGAACCCTTTTCCTGGCTAAGTCCTAGTCCTCGGTCTTGCTAAAGATAAAGCACTTACCAAATGTTCCACATTCATTTTGTCCACTGTGCTTAGTAACTGCTCCACTTTTTCCGTAGAATAACAGAATTTCTAGAAATCAAGCAATCGGTTATTTAAAATATGGTTATTAAAAACGACAAAGGAAATATGACCAAGAATTAAAATTTTACACAGTAATAAAGCGCAGCATCTAAAAAAAACATCCACCCACAATGGAGGGCCGGTCAGGACAAGGACACCGGCCTTGGGGGATTGAAATTTTCAAGGGGGGAGGAAAGACGCCAATATAACAGTGGCGGTTGGGTGAAAGTTTAGGTGGTTTAGGGCACCAAACTACGACTTTACCCCGAAGAGGACGAATTTGCAATCAATTTAAAATTTTGAGAAGCTAATTGATTAGGCTTTCCAGTTGCAAAAGAAGTAAGGCCAAACGGTGGTAGTACTGGATTCAACCAAGTTGATTCGCTTTATTTGTAACGGAATTAAGCTACGTTTCGTGATCTGTAATTACGTATCGGCTATAATGAAAGGGGGTGAGTCATTGCTTAGATGGGGGTAGGGTAGATTCCTACAAAAGTATATTTTAATTGACAACTGCTTGCTCTTCCTGAGGCTTTAGATAAACGTGGAAAGAGGTAGAGGAATTAATTAAAAGGTTTTTCTATGCAGCTAAAATGTTACATTCCCAAAAAATGTGTTTTTTCTTTCTTTATTTCATGAAGCTTAGAGACTAACATTCTTCTAAAGACAAGAGAAAAAGTATGTCAATTAAACTAAAATATAAAAAAAGTGGAAAAAGTTAGTAATTACAAAAATACACAAAACCATAGTCTACTTAAAAAAAAACAAATAAGACATAAACTCCCAGCATTTTGTTCAGTTGACCAATGCCGAAGCCTTGGACGGATAGCTTTTAACAATATCGACAGTTTTGATCTTGTTCATCAAACACCAAAATATTTAATACCTTTAGACTCAGTGCTTATAAAAAGTAACGCATTATCAAAGTAGTTTGTTCAAAGTAAAACAATAAAACTAAGATTAAGAAAATCGCAAAAATTTCTAAGTCAATATTTTAAATTTAATTTTGAATATCAAAAATCAATATATTTGACACCTTTATACTTCATAATTGTAAAAAATTATATCTTTTTCAAAGTGAATAGTAGATATATACAATCACTTCTGGAAAGAAAATGATAATAAAACACAAAAAACGTGTCCGTTCAGGGGGAAAATACATAAATTCCCAGCATTCCGTTCAGGAGAAACATTGCTATATATGGAGAAACGTGACTATAGTGATTTGATATATCAGCTCATGGGTACTCTTGCAATGCAAGCAAAAGTTGACGGCATATTTTTACCAAAAGTACCCCTTATTAAGTTGTTTTCCTAGTATTTTCTATAATTAAATGAACTCTCTTGTGTACTAATAACTGCACTAATTATTAATAAACAAATACATATCTAGGATCACCATAAAAAGCTAATTCTTTGATTAGATGTTATCAATAGTTTGGCTCTTATACTTCCATTATTGACAAGCATCGTTATTTACTTACCATTCATTACTACGAAGAATTTGAATTCTTTTGCTGCTTCTATCAAATCATACAGAAAAAAGTTAGTGGAAAACTCGAAAGAGGTCACTCAGTCACAAATTAGAACTTTTATTCTCCTTATTAATGGTTAAAATCTATTGGCAGGCAGCCAACAATGGGGCAATACACATTTTTTTTCATGTTTTTTTCCTATTCTGATCTCTGTATCCTTTGATTTCCTTATGATTACTTTACAGTCCCAAATTTCCAGGGGGGGCCATGGTCCCCCTGCCGGCGCCCATGGGTCGGGAATTTATAATGACTTGGAAGCTTAAAAAGTACGAAAGAGACAACATCTTGTAACATACAGAGGAAATATGACACTTAAATGCAAATGAAAACATTATCCTGCGCTATGCAGACTACAGAAGTCTGTGACTTCCATAGGATGACCAACAAAAAAATTGCATAAGTCTTCTGTTGGTCCATTTTTTTATGGTTTTTCATTTATACGTGGTATTAAGACCACAATAATTCCAATGCGGCATAGGATTTCTTAAGGCAGAGTAAATTCCCAGGTATAAATACCTCGGATTATTCTTATATCGAATATTTTTCACGTTGAATGTGTCCATTTTTTACATGAAGGATTTATCGTTAGGAAAGGGGGAATGTTTGATCCTGGGTGTGTCCAAAAATCCTAAGGGTATTGAAATTTAATCCAAAGAAACTATCTGCATCCCAATAATCAAAACGATGTATCTGCAATATCTTAGGACAAAAGTGTAATATCTGCAATATCTTAGGACAAAGACAATTAACTTGAAACTTTCAGGGCAACTACTGCTAATATTACGGCTGCAAATGTAATTGGTTGCAACTGCAACTGTGAGTACGACTGCTTGTAACTGCTGCTTCATCTACTTGGGACTACTTTCAGGGGATGTTGAGCGGTGGAGGGTTGAACGAAACCAAAACCCACTATGCCCATGCTGATTGTCGAAAGAGCGCATCAGCAACATCTCAGAAACGACTGAGAGCATTAAGTTGCAAGTTTAGTAATATGTTTAACAGTGCTTGGAGGGGAAAGGGCCCCCTTGTCCTTTTGAAGACCCCATAACAATGGTCAAAATTATGAAATAATCATTTTGTTCAAATTAGTCAATAGATCCAACAACTACGTATTGGGGGTGTGATGCCCCCCCCCCCAAGGCCCCAGAGAAAAGGTTGCAAATCATGTAATGTGCCCATTGTTTACATACAGGATTTACATTTAGAAAATAGTTTGGATTTTTGATCCTGAATGTGTCAAGGTGAATGTATTAAGGTGAAACTTCAAGGAATGCTGAAGGGGATGTTGGAAGATATCACAAGAAAGCGTGTGCATCGTGGTTATAAAAAGGTACATCTGCAATACCTAAGGAGTGGCTAAGGGTATTAACTTTACCCTTTAAGGATCACTGTTGCTACTACTACTGTGCCCGAAACCACGACTACTTGCGACTGTGACTTTACAACTTAGACTGCTTGCAAATGTGACTACTTGCGACTTCAAATACCTCTACTTGAGACCAGTACTGTGTCTACCATGTGCACCAAGATTGTAAAAAGGGTATATCTGCAATAGCTAAGGGGCGGCAAAGGGCAATAACTTTACACTTTCAGGACCCTATGATTACTACTACTGTAACTGCGATTCTGACTATTTGTATCAAACGGTTCGTGGTAACGAACTGTAGTAAGGAACGATCCGGCTCAATAGTAAACGAAACGTTAAAAAATGGAAATTTGATACGAAAAGATACTTCAAAAGAATCAGATTTTTATGCTGATTTAAAATATATAAGTTTCATCAAATTTAGTCTTACTTATCAAAAGTTACGAGCCTGAGAAAATTTCCCTTATTTTCGAAAATATGGTTGAAAACACCCCCTAAAAGTAATAGAATCTTAACGAAAATCACACCATCGCATTCAGCATATTAGAGAACCCTACTGTAGATTTTCAAGCTCCTATCTACAAAAATGTGGAATTTCGTGTTTTTGCCAGAAAACCGGTCACGGGTGCGTGTTTATTTTCATTTATTTTTTTTTCCAGGGGTGATCGCATCGACCCAGTGGTCCTAGAATGTTGCGAAAGGGCTCATTCTAACGGAAATTAAAAGTTCTAGTGCCCTTTTTAAGTGACCAAAATATTGGAGGGCACCTAGACCCCCTCCCACGCTCATTTTTTCCCAAAGTCAACGGGTCAAAATTCTGAGATAGCCATTTTGTTCAGCATAGTCGAAAAACCTAATAACTATGTCTTTGGGGACGACTTACTCCCTCAAAGTCCCCAGGGGAGGGGCTACAAGTTACAAACTTTGACCAGTGTTTACATATAGTAATGGTTATTGGGAAGTGTACAGACGTTTTCAGGGGAATTTTTTCTTGGATAGGGAGGGGGTTGAGGGGAGGGAATTACAAAGGAGTATCTTTCCATGGAGGAATTTGTCACGGGAGGAAAGAATTTCCATGAAGGGGGTGCAGGATTTTCTAAGATTATTTAAAACGAAAAACAATGAAAAGATAAATATGAAAAAAGTTTTTTTAACTGAAAGTAAGGAGCAGCATTAAAACAAAACGAAGGGAAACTATTACGCATATGAGGGGTTCATATCCTCCTAAATACCTTCTCTTTACGCTAAAGTATTTTTAGTAATTTAAACTATTTCTTCTACGGCCTTTGTGATTCAGGGGTCATTCTTAAAGAATTGGGACAACATTTAAGCTTTAGAGTAAAGAGCAAAGAAATAAAGAAGGGGCAAACCCTCTCATATACGTAATAAAAATATACGAATATAGAAGTTCGTTACGAAAGTCAATTCTGAAGTTACGTATATTTTTTATTAATAAAAACATTCGTAAGAAATTAAAAGTTCTAGTTGCCTTTTTAAGTAGCCAAAAGATTGAAGGGCAACTAAGCCTCCTTCCCCACTCCTTTTTTCTCAATAATCGCCCGATCAAAACTAAGAAGAAGCCATTTAGTCCAAAAACAAAACAAAAAATGCAAATTTCGTTCTAAGTATTTATGTGCGGGGAGCCAAAATCAAAGCATGCATTAATTCAAAAACGTTCAGAAATTAAATAAAAAAACAAGTTTTTTTTTAACTGAAAGCAAGGAGCGACATCAAAACTTAAGACGAACAGAAATTACTCCGTATATGAAAGGGACTGTTCCTTCTTCAACGCCCCGCTCTTTACGCTAAAGTTTTTCCCTTTTTTAAAAAGTAGATTTAAGAGAAAGAGTCAAACTTTAGCGCAAAGAGCGGGGCGTTGAGGAAGGAACAGCCCCTTTCATATACGGAGTAATTTCTTGTCGTTTTAAGTTTTAATGTCGCTCCTTCCTTTCAGTTAAAAAAACTTGTTTTTTTTTTAATTAAATTTCCTGCTAGTAAGACAACTACTAAGTTTGACTATTTGTGACTGTAACTAATTGTGACTACGAACACTAACGAATTCGATTGCTCATGACCGTGATTAAGACTACTACTTACGCAGTGGCAACTGCCACTACGACTGCTTACAACTGAGACTATTTGTAACTCTCAAAACCTGCAACCGTGATTACTTCCAGCTATGACTACTTGCTACTGCAAATACTTAAGCCTACAAAAACTGGTAACTGAGACTTTTTGCGATCCCGACAACTTACACCTACGACTACAGCTACTCGTGACAGCGAATGAGAATAAAACTTAACTGTTACATAAGCTACTTGTGACTATGACTCCTTGCAGCTGCGACTGTGACCACTTATAACTGTCAGTGCGACAACTTGCAACGAGTTTGAAAACTCCTGATAGCAACGACTATTACTACTTGCAACTGTGACACCAAGTTTCATCCCGATCCCTCCACTCTAAGTGTTTTCCAAGATTTTAGGTTTTCCCCTCCCAAATCCCCCCCCATGTAACCAGATCCGGTCTGGATTTAAAATAAGATCTCTGAGACACGATATCTTTCCAAACATCAAATTCCATTAAGATCTGATCAACCGTTCGTAAGATAAAAATACTTCCTTTTTTTCTATTTTTTCCGAATTAACCGGCCCCCACTCCCCCTCCAGATGGTCAAATCGGGAAAACGACTATTTCTAATTTAATCTGGTCTGGTCCCTGATACGCCTGCCAAATTTCGTCGTCCTAGCTTACCTGGAAGTGCCTAAAGTAGCAAAACCGGGACCGACAGACAGACAGACCGACAGAATTTGCGATTGCTATATGTCACTTGATTAATACCAAGTGCCATAAAAACAAGAGGTAAGAGCTCATATGGCACTTGTGACGAGGCATGAAGAGCTAAGAGCCAAGAGATCATATGGTATGAGCTCTATCAAAATTATATGAATCAATAGATTGATTTAAAAGGAAAATAAGAGGCTTAATGCCGGTCAGGATTTAAAATAAGAGCTCTGAGTTACGATGTCCTTCTAAATATCAAAATTCATTAAGATCCGATCACCCACTCGTATGTTATAAATACCTAATTTTTTCTAATTTTTCCTCTCCCTTTAGCTCCCCAAATTGTCGAACATGGGAAAACGACTTTATCAAGTCAATTTGTGCAGCTCCCTGACACGCCTACCAATTTTCATTGTCCTAGCACGTCCAGAAGCACCAAACTCGCCAAATCACTGAACCCCTCCCCCCAACTCCCCAAAAGAGAGCGAGTCCAGTACGGTTCCGGCAATCACGTATCAAGGACATTTGCTTATTCTGTCCACCAAGCTTCATCCCGATTCCTCCACTCAAAGTGTTTTCCAAGATTTCCCCCTCCAACTACCCCAATGTCAAAAGATCTTGTCGGGATTTCAAATCAGAGCTCTAAGACATGAATTCCTTCTAAATATAAAATTTCATTTAGATCCGATCACCTATTCGTAAGATAAAAATACCCCAATTTTCACTTTTTCCAAGAATTCTGGTTTCCCCCTCCAACTCTCCCCAATGTCACAGGATCAGGTCGGAATTTAAAATTAGAGCTTTAAAGCACAAGATCCTTGTAAATATCGAATTTCATTAAGATCTGGTCACCTTTTCGTAAGTTACAAATGCATCAATTTTCAAAATTACCCCCCCCCCCCCCCTATCTCCACCAAAGAGAGTAGATCCGGTCCGGTTATGTCAGTCACGTATCTTAGACACGTTTTTATTCTTCCCATCCAGTTTCATCCTGATCTCACAGCTTTAAGTATTTTCAAAGATTTCCAGACCCCCCCGACTGTCCCCCCCCCCCCAATTACGCTGGATCCGGTTGATATTTAAAATAAGAGATCTGAGTTAGGAATTTTCACATTTTCCAAGAATTCCGGTTTCCCCCTCCAAGTCCCCCCAATGTCACAGGATCTTTTCGGAATTTAAAATAAGAGCTTTAAAGCACAAGATCCTTCTAAATATCAAATTTCATTAAGATCTGGTCACCATTCGTAAGTTACAAATACCTCATTTTTCCGAATTACCCCCCCCCCCCCCAACACCACCAAAGAGAGCGGATCCGGTCCGATTATGTCAGTTACGTATCATAGACTTGTTTTTATTCTTCCCATCCAGTTTCATCCTGATCTCTCCGCTTTAAGTATTTTCTAAGATTTCCGTTCCCCTCCCAATGACGCTGGATCCGGTTGAGATTTAAAATAAGAGATCTGAGTTACGATTTCCCTTTAAATATGAATTTTCATGAAGATCCGATGACTCCTTCGTAAGTTAAAAATACGTCATTTTTTCTAATGTTTCAGAATTACCCCCCCCCCCCCCAATAGAGCAGATCTGTTCCAATTATATAAATCACGTATCTAAGACTTCTGCTTATTTTTCCCACCAAGTTTCATCCCGATCCCTCCAATCTAAGCGTTATCCATCATTTTAGGTTCTCCCACCCCAAACTCCCCCTAATGTCACCAGATCCGGTCACGACTTAAAATAAGAGCTTTGAGACACGATATCTTTCTAAATATCAAATTTCATTGAGATCCGATCACCCGTTCATAAGTTAAAAATACCTCATTTTTTTAGTTTTTCAGATTTAACCCCCCCCCCCCCCAACTACCCCAAAGGGAGCAGATACGGTCCGGTTATGTCAGTCACGTATCTTAGACAGGTTTTTATTCTTCCCATCCAGTTTCATCCTGATCTACGCGCTTTAAGTATTTTCTAAGATTTCCGGTTCCCCCCAACTGCCCCCCCCCAATTACGCTGGATCCGGTTGAGATTTAAAATAAGAGATCTGAGTTACGAGGTCTTTCTAAATATGAAGTTTCATGAAGATCCAATTGCTCTTTCGTAAGTTAAAAATACGTCATTTTTTCTAATTTTTCAGAATTACCCCCCCCCCCCCCCAATAGAGCTGATCCACTCCAATTATGTAAAACACGTATCTAAGACTTCTGGTTATTTTTACCACCAAGTTTCATCCCGATCCCTCCAAACTAAGCGTTTTCCATCATTTTAAGTTCCCCCATCCCAAACTCCCCCCCCCCAATGTCACCAGATCCGGTCGGGACTTAGAATAAGAGCTTTGAGACACGATATCCCTCTAAATATCAAATTTCCTTGAGATCCGATCACCCGTTCGTAAGTTAAAAATACCTCATTTTTTCTAATTTTTCAGAATTACCCCCCCCCCCCCCCAACTACCCCAAAGAAAGCGGATCCGTTCTGGTTATGTCAACCATGTATCTAGCACTTGTGCTTATTTTTCCCACCAAGTTTCATCACGATCCCTCCACTCTAAGTGTTTTCCAAGATTTTAGGTTTCCCCCTCCCAACTCCCCCCACCCCATTACCACCTGATCTGGTCGGGATTTAAAATAACGGCTCTGAGACACGATATCTTTCCAAACATCAAATTTCATTAAGATCTGATCAACCGTTCGTAATTTAAAAATACTTCAATTTTTCTATTTTTTTTCCGAATTAACGGGCCCCCCACTCCCCCCCCCAGATGGTCAAATCGGGAAAACGACTATTTCTAATTTAATCTGGTCCAGTCCCTGATGCGCCTGCCAAATTTCATCGTCCTAGCTTACCTGGAAGTGCCTAAAGTAGCAAAACCGGGACCGACAGACCGACAGAATTTGCGATTGCTAAATGTCACTTGGTTAATACCAAGTGCAATAAAAACGATCTAGATAGGTCACGACTGAAAAAAAATTCGTTAGGGCCTTAAATTTAAGAAAACCCTTTTTATTTGAATAACGTCACATATTCTTGGAATAGTTGCAATACATTTTGCTGAAGATGATTGTCTGCGATAAATATTAAAAAAATAGCAGTACAATTTAATTTAATTGTTGATAATATAGAATAATTTGTCGCTAGAGATATGCAAAAAAAGGTTTGCGAAAATAATTTGTCGGTATAAAAATGACGACGTTATTTACAGAAGTCGTTCTAAGGTCATTCCAAAAGACACTTCTATTATATTTTGATAAAAAATAAAAACAAAAATTTTGATGCATCAGCCCCAATCCCTTACGAAAAGAATCCCTTTGATCCTTCTTCAAAGATTGGTTGCTGAGAGAGCTGTAGGCTTGTGTTGCAAAATGAAAAGTGGTAATAATCATACATATACTTGTATCATAGTGCGTAAGGTAACATAGTACTTAAGGTAACAGGCATGAGGGAACAGTCCATAAAAGTGCATAAGATAACCTAGTACTAATTATTGAAAGTCCTCTTAGTCACTTAATGAAGTGTGCAACTTGGCAACTCTGACATCTATTTTCTATCAGTGTACATTTAAGCTAAGTGTATGTGTACGTAAATGTTTTAGATTTACGTTTTAATCTGTTTAAGATTTAATTAATCTTAATAAGATTAAATTAATCTTAATAAGATTTTGTTTTAGATTTTTAATCAATGCAGAATGCAATTAAAATATTACACTCACATCTACGAGAGATAGGATTAAAGATTGAACCATCTAAAACAGATAATAACTTAACAAGTCCCACTTTTTCCCACTTGCTAAGTTTTAACTTAACAAGTCCCAGCAGAGTTCAGAGGCCATCAAATGGTTTATTGTCAAATCATTGGTGGCAGCGCATCCCTTTAGAAAATAAAATTAACGCACCTCCTTAAAAGTAACATCTGCATCAGGAAATATAAAAAAGATTAAAGATGAAACAATAGTATCATCAAGAGGCTCTTCGTCTCTTCTTTGCTGATGGCGTTGCACCATGGTCGTAACGGCTGGGATGGGTATTTTGTTTGCAATCCTGGTAGAAACCCTTAGCTTGTCAGTCAACAAGAGTAAAGCCTCACCATAATCCTTCTCATCTATAAATAAAATCAAAAATTAAAATTTTTAGCAGTAAATATTTATATACTTTGCCCTGGCCCTTAAGCATCGCAAGATATCTTAAATATTGGAATAATAGTCAGTAAAAATATTAATAATAACGATAATAATAATTTATTTGCGACATTGCATATCAAACACGAATTGGAGTACCAATGCTACTACTACTAGTCAATCACTGCAGCACCAAGCCACCTGAGGCCAACACAGCTACGCATGCTCCTCATCGCAATGGACTAGTACTAAGAAGAGCAAAACAGAGAAAATAAATAAGCATTCTCAATGTTAAAAATACAAAAGTAAATGCATCAAAACAATCAAAGAAGAGGACGTTAAGGACCTAGCCGCAAATTAGCATTTTCTTCTAATTAATACTTTCAGCTTAAATTGGTCATACTTTTTTAAATTGGTGATACAATGGTTAAAAGACCTCAAAATACAAAACTTGTATATCTGAAAAATATTGAATATTAAAAACAGTTTTAAACTGATAGAAAAACAATTAAATGATAGCAATAAGTTGAATTGAGTTTGGGTTGAGCCTTATAGAAATATCGATATAATATAAATCGAGAACAATCGATATACATACTTCGTCTAATTTTAGCATCGATAACTTTCAGTTTGCTCTTAGAATCAGCATATTAGACCACGTTATTCGTTAATTTATTTTCTATCCATTATCGTCCGCACTGAACAAGGAACACGGATAAGCTAGTCTACGAGAAATGAAGCACTGAGAGGTATAGCCGTGTTATATATTTCGCATGGTATGGCTCCTCTGATAGAATCAAATCCCCGATAGAATAAAAGGTGCTAAGATGGTTTCTTTATTTAAATAATAAGCTAAAGAATTTCTTCTTAGTTGTCTGTAATGAAAAAGATCACACTGCCTTTGAAAGTCCGTCCGGGTAGGTATGAGGTATCGTGATGTTTTCTTAAATAATTAGTTTAAATGTCTTTTCAGTCTATGTTTGTTGCTGCATTTTTTCACTTGCTTTGTGTATGTCCCCGTGGCCCAATTGGGCTTTTCGTGTGAATAAATCTACGCAAATTTTTGAAATACGAGTACATGTGAAAAATAAAATAATGATACTGGAAATGATAAACGACCCAGAAAATCTGTATAACTTAAGTTTTCTTCACATTATAAAATAGAAATCTATTATTAAAGTGTTCCCTCTAGAAGAGCCCACAAACAAGAGTGATACCGAAAAAACTAATAAATATACTCTAACTCACCCCAGGGGACGTCCAGGATTTTTTTTAAGGAGGAGTAGGGGGTACATAAAAAGAAACTTGAAAAAAACGCATCAAAATTTGTTTATATGAATATTGTTAAGTTTGATGGCCGGCGTTTAACCCCCCCCCCCAAACAACAAAAACAAGAAGAACAATAGGGAATTTTTTAAGATAGTGGGAAACAAATTAGAATGAATATTTCGGCCCTATGTCCAAGGGCCGTCCTCAGCAATAAAAATAAGAAAAAACAACTTACGAGAGGATAAAATCAATGAAACTAAAATGAACAGTTTTCAACTTAAGGTCATTAAGGTATACCATGCCCCCCCCCATATTATGAAGCCCAAAATGCCACTGCTTATTTTCATCTTTACAACAGCTCCATATACTTTAGAGAATGTGACAACGTGACCATAACCGACGGGCAGTAGACCAAGACAGTAATCAAGCTCAGACTCATACTGAGGTTTGGGAGCTCACAAAATATTTAATCCAATCACTTTCGTGCTTTCAGGGGTGTTCAAATCTCAGCTTTATGTACTTCCACACAACATTAGGGTCACTCTATTGCCATATTCTACGAAAGACATTTCAGCACCTTCCTTTTTGTTAATCACAAAATATAGTTGTCGACACCATGCCTAGGCCTACCATAATTGGTCCATAATTTATGCCAGAAGTTAGGCTTACAAGCTTCCAACACGGCAGGGTTTGTTACCAACGGGAAACTTCAGAGCCACAACACCATGCCTAGGCCGACCATACTTGGTCCATAATCTATGCCAGAAGTTAGGCGCACTACAAGCTTCCAACAGGGCAGGTTTTTGTGACCAACGGGAACCTTCGGAGCCACAAAACCCTGCCTACACCTACCATACTTGGTCCATAATCTATGCCAGAAGTTAGGCGCACTACAAGCTTCCAACAGGGCAGGTTTTTGTGACCGACGGGAAATTTCAAAGCCACAAGGCATGTGTCGTGTAGGCACATCTACCATTTCAGCGCAACGCAGTGCAGGCACGACTCAGAGGTATATTGAGCAGAAGTCTTTTTCATCTTTGGAACCCTCTGAATTAGACTATAACAGTTGAAATTGTATCTTAATTTTTGACAAAATATCATAAATTGCAGCTTTGCACAGAAATAGGTCAATCCATTTCAACTCCGTGTTAATCATCCATTTGTTCAGCTTTGGCTACAGTCTGGACACAGGTGGATTACGATCATGGTTAGAAACACATATCGAAGTATTAATGTGCAAAAGTTAGGGGTATCAGCTCCTTCGAAGAAAGTATGCTCCTTCGAAGTACAGAGACAGGAGCTTGAAGGAGCTTGAAGAAAGCTCCTTCGAAGTACAGAGACGATGTTACCCTAGAAATGTGGATATATGTGTAACAAGAATCGTCCTGTAATAGCCTCAAGACAGGGCACGAGCCTAGTAAACCTAGCGACTGAGGGCTGCTGTAACCTGATAGTGTACATATAACCTACTGGAATACATGTAAGCTTATCATTGAAGAAATACTTGACATAGCTAGCTAGGATGCTATAAGTCCAATCATATTTCTCTCAAGAGGCTATATCTTGATCTTCAGCGGGCATGTGCACTGAGAACAAAACAGCTCGGGTAGTTTTGACCGCTACAAAAATAGTTACTCCTCTTATAAAGATAGAAAGAAACGGTTATTTGTAAGTAGTTTGACTCCCCCTGACGGTCAACCTCTACCCCCTCACTTTGTGGGAGTGCCAACGACTTTATTTTGTAATTGATTTGGAGTAAACCCAACGATTCAGGCGAAAGGGAACGGTTATTATGATGATTTTCATTCCTTTTTTGTTGACGTTATGACAAACAAAAACACACTGCTCGAAATGACATTATTTGCAGCCAAGCACAAAAGATGTTCTGACCTTTAGAAGGGGACGTGAGCCCTATTCCTGTTTGTGGTAGTTTCTCTTCGCTTTAAGTTTCAATTGATTAATTAGTGTAATTTCTATTCGTTTTTGGTTTCATTTATCTATTGACACTGATGGATGTTTGTTTCAAGCTTGCATAACTATCTGAATTTATTTCCCTTGTCCTGAGTTTAGTGTTGATCTTTACTTTTCTCTAAAAAACTTCTTTTACGGAAAAGTTTTTTTAAAATTAATGTATTCAACTAGAAAATTTCAAACAGTAAGTTTTAAATAGTTAGACCTGGTTTTGTTTTTCCTCAAAGATTAAAAAAAGGTTTAAACAGAAAACAATTGAGAATTTGGTTTGTAAATAGCAGCCAAGAAGTTTTTCACGATATTTTTATAGAGTAACTTTATTTATGAGCACAGAATTTATAGAATTATAGTGTATATGGTGTATAATCTATAGTACAGAGTTTATAGAGTATAGAGATTTGGATTTTCTTGAGTTTGGATTTGGTTTGTAAGCAGTGCCAGAGAGTTTCTCCACGGTATTTCTATAGAACTTCTTATAGATTACTCAGTTTATAGATGCATAGAGTATAGATTATATAGTGTAGGGTATAGCATAGAGTAAAATTTTTATAGAGTTTATAGGGTATAGAGGTATAGAGTTCCTTCAGCTAAAACTAACAGAACTTAAATTTGGTTTTTAAGCAGTACTCAAGAATTTCTTCTGCGTTTTTAGAGAGCATTTTAAACACTAGAGAGTTTATAGAGTTTCTTCAAGTAAAATTACCTGAGCTTGGATTTGGTTTGTAAGTAGTACCCAAGAGTTTCTTCACAGTATCTCTTTGTCTGCAGATCTTAAGAAATGTTTGTAAGGACTCTGAAAGCCTGCCAACAACAGCTTCTTTATAAGATACCTAGAAAATTGTTTTTGTTAGGACATTCAGCAATCTATACTCCAACCTTTGAAATTTTTGTTGATTTAACACACAACTTTACAGTTTAAAAATAATCGTATTAGTTGTTTCTGAAGAAGAGAAATTAATAGACTATTTTGAATTATTTTTCAACTTTTCATTTCTTCACTTTAACTTGTCATTAGTATCTTTCACTTTCTTTCCCCCTTTGCCTCTCTTGGTGATTTATCTTTTTTTCATTACAACTTTAATCCTATTCATATATCAATGGTGCTATTACTTTATTATGACATTACTTCGTTTGTCTTTATCTCCAATCAGTTATATTGTGTCAACTTTTTTGAAACTTTTGAAAAAAGATTCTGTATTGACAGTGTCGGGTTGGTTTAAACTGAAACACAAAATGGCACGTTGCATGTCATTACAAAATTATTATTGCCTACCATTGTCATCGCATGCAAAATTAATGAGGTCAAGCCATTTTTCAGTTTTCTCGTGACAATCTCAACTGCCTTGAAATGTGTTTGTCATTTCAAAAATGTCAATTTGACATGACATGACAGAATCAGTACAATTAGGATAATTTTGATTGCTCACAAGAAATTTATCAACGAGGAGGTCCAGTTGTCTAGTAGAAGTTCAAAATTCTTCATTTTATCAAACATGTCTCAAATTGTGTTTGTTGTATCTCAATTTGTCACACAGACTACACAAAGGGCCTTGTCGTACTTAGTATATTCTCATTGAGGCACACAATACTTATTAACTTATGTTTCACGTTTTAATTATGTAATTATATGTTATTAAATATTTTATATTTAAATAGTAATTAATTAATGTACGTTTAAACTTCTTTCTCTCATAGTCGATAGCAATTTCATAACCTCTAGTACAGTTTTATAAGGCCTAAGAAACAAATTTAAAATTCAGTTTTAAAAACCAATGGAACAAAACTTTGCTCCAGGATTTTTAGAGGCAGCCAAAATATTATTTGAAAACGTTTATAGTAACCTTTCATCGTGTTTACAGCTGCACCTGCGACCTCTTAAAAGACGAGCTATAGGCCATAGTAACCACAAATTGAAACGCATTTGGAAAAAAAATTACCAAATGAGAAAAAAAACCTCCACCTGAATCTGACTCAGGAATGGTAAGTATTATTTCCGTTAATCTTAAAAGTTAATAAAAATAAAAGGTAATCCATGTCAACAGTAAAAAAAAGAAAAAAAAAGACCCACAGTTCAAAAATTTGGTAATATAACTTACCAAAAACTTACTGAACCATATTTCTATCAAACCATTCACAGTAATGAGCGGTGACCGTTGAACTATAGCCAAGAGTTAGCCAAGGTATAGCCAAGGTTATGCAAGCGTATTTATTCTTTTTTTCATGTGGATCATTTAAGGGACATAATAAGTTCTAGGACCTTTTTAACAACCGCACAGGAGCAGCGAGCTCTTTACACCGTTATGGCTACAAACAAATTTGACCAAAATACCGAGAGAACACCACTAGATGAAAATTCTAAGATATCAAAACAACTCCCATCTATTTCAAATTGTTATCTAATAACAAAATTATTACTTAAATTTTAATTTTAAGCTGCAGGAAAACCCCTGAATTTTCAAGGACATGCTGCCACCAGGTGTTGATTTTTTATACGAAATAAATCTAAAGCTTTCTTTGAGTGGCTTTTATTTGAGTAGCAAATTCTGAGTAGCTTAAACTGTTACATCAAATTGTAAAGTAATAGATGTAACATATTAACCTAATTAGTATTAACTTAGGTTTAGATTAGTTTAATTAGTCTAATTAATATTAACCTAAAATGATAAGGTAAACCATCACTATATTTTAGATTTTTGAAAAGGGAGAAGTTACATCTCCTTTCCCCTTACTTCAAGAAATAACTAGTAATTTTAGGACTAGTAACTTTAATTGCGCAACTTTATAAGAAAGGTGATAAGAGCGAGTGTAGTAACTACAGAGACATTAGACTGATTTCTGTAGGAAACAAACTAACTGAATGAGTGGATGAAAAAACTGAATGAGGGCACCAAAAAAATCTCGGGGGGGGGGGGGTCCCCTAAATTAGCCCTTGGAAAGAGTTTGTTTCAACCAGATTTTCACACTTAGATTTATAGCTGACAAGCATCTACATCTTCAGATCTCATTAGTGTTAGGGCTGAAAATCTTAACTAGAAATCTCCTAGCCCTACCACTTAAAGTGGTATCAAGAAGCGAGGCTTTTTCCTGGGGGGTAACGGCTGGAAAAGTGGTGCAAATAGAGGAGAGAAATGCACTAACGTCACTGGACCCCAGTATTCGCCCATTATTGTCAGATATCTTGACACTGGTTCTCGAAACATATCCACTAATCACTTTGACCGAGCGGTGCCACTTTGCAGGCTCAGTGTCGAGCAATGGGTCAAAGTTTTCACGACCATACTTGCGTTTTGTATTTTTGATAATGTTAACAAATAGGTTTCTTTTGGTCGCTCCTTGATTTCCCTTGACACTCGAATAAAGGCGGCTGCATTCACGTATCAGGGCCTTAATAGTGGGCGTAACCCATGGCTTGTCGTATTCACTTTTAACCACAGTCTTTGTTTGAAATGTCTCGACGTATTTGGAGTACAACTTTTCACTGAGAGTACACACCCTTTGCTATAGAGAAACGGTCCACAGAAACCTCTGGGACGTCATATTTGGGAATCCAGCGGCCATATATATGAATTGTAGAGTCAGTAATTGGTCTAGTAGTGATCCGTGAAAGCTTGGGTTTTCTCACAGAACTCTTGGCCTTGGGAAACTGGGCGTTTCTCCTATACCTTACATGGTATAGGTCCTTAGTATTTGTAAGGATCAGATTGAGGGTACTACCAGACGAGTGAGTGGGAATGTTCACAATCTGATTAAGAGAAAGATTGGAGGCTACCCAAGCTTTCTTTGTCTGGTTAAAATCACCAGAAAGTTTAGCATTCTCACAGAGGCATTTCTGGGTGACTAATGTCCTGCCCTCCCCCCAGCTGAACCACTTTGCTCTTATGTAGTGAGCGGCAATGAGTCAAGTTTAACAGTTCGGTTTGAAGTCAATTAATAGACAATTTGGAAAATCCAGCAACACTGGGCTCCATAGATCACGTATGAATCAACATGGATCAAGGGAAGAAATTTTGATGCTAAAGAATGACAAACTCAAACGCAAGTTTATCAACGATTATATTTAATATCCAGTTATTAAGTAATTGGAGTAACTTAATACTTGTATACTGATGATACTACATTATCGGTTATTTCTTGGAATTATTACGTTCTTGTATGGCGTTAATATTTCGTTGAATACCATCAATTTCACAAATCATTTTAAACTTGGATTTTAAGGTATAACAGCCCAATTTTGTATGACTGTTACAAGTCAATTTTGTATAGTTGAATAGTCATTTATTTGAATACTTAAAGTTGTTGCAAAAGTTAAATAGTTATTTTTTGTAAAGAAACATGCAAATTGCTTTTCTGTGGTGACTCAAGGGGAGAGTAGGCTGTCGGTGAAAATGGTTCGTGCTTCTTCTTCTTCTTTAGAACTTTCCGTATCATCTTTTCTTTTTTATTTGCATAATGTGATTTAACTAGTTTGATTTAAGTGGTTGAACCACTTAATTATAATTGTTAATTATAGTTCATTATTTATAATTGGAATAGTTGATATTTTATGATTTTTTAAAGGGTATTAGACTAATTGTTAGTTTGTGTGTAGTAGATAAATCAGTATGACGAAGCATGATTGTGAAGATTTTTCTTTCTTTTTTTTTTGGTTTTTCTAGGTTGATGATAAAACAGAAAAACGATCCTAGAGCATAGAGAAGAAATTCTGGAAGCTCCATTCAATTACACCAACAACAACAAGTGGTTGAACCATTACCTACAAGCCAATTGACCTACTAGCATTGATCTTTACCAGATCTATTCGTTTTGTTGCATGAATTAATAAAAATATAATATGTATTCCAGTTTTTTCTATCTTTTGTCTGTGTTTTTATTCTATTTTTGAATTCTATATTTTGAATTATTACCTGCACTTTCCAAACTGGAGCCTGAAGTGGGTTTAAATCACTATATATTTCCGATTCAACCACAGAATCTTCGGTAAGATGTAGCCATAAGCAAAATAGCGTGACTTTCCTAAAATAAATGTAATAAATATTACCAAAATAGTTAAAAAAATGCTTCAAACAGGGTTCAAAACAGGTTCAAACAAAATAGTTGCTACGACTGGTAACAATCGTCGATTGCATCTATGAATAATTTTAATTGTCGTTCATGTTCACATTGGTTTCTTACTTCACACTGGTGTCAATTCAGGAATTTTTTTTTTTTTTTGGGGGGGGGGGGTTTCAAATTCATTGTTAAAATCTAAAGGGGGATTAATTTTTTTCCATAAAAACACCAAAAAGATATTTTAAAAGAATAATACCCCACAAAAGGTTTTTTTTTCCAAAATCTGGAAAAAAAAATCGAGGGAAGGGATTGATGGTACTGTTACTTCATCCAATTTTCACAGCCATGACTAGCTAACCTATTAAATAGTCATTGTCGTCGGCCATACCTTTTGCTGTTGTTAAGAAAAAATGATTTTTTCAACTCAAAAAGTTGCTTCATAAAGGAATTGAAATTGTTGAATTTGGCAATTAAATCGGGAACAATGGTGGCAATGGTGGCCATCAAGCCTGCCACCCTGTGCGACCATAGAGGAAAATAAACATTATAAATACAAAAGAAAACAAAACATTACAAAAAAACACTACAAAAATAAATTATAAAAATAAATAAAAAATTACAAAAATAAATAAAACACTACAAAGAAAATGTGACACTGCTGACTAATCCTATAAAAATTTCAAAATAACATTTTGCTGTTAAGACTAATCAAGATAATAATTACCATTCCTGAACCAGCTATGAATGGCTACTTTTCCTCACTAGCCATTTCTTCTTTTTAGCTCGTTTTTTTTTGGTTCTTTACTAGGTTAGAACTATCGCTGCAACCACAAGCTTTTCTTGTATCTTTAATATTTTTTTTTAAGAATTAACAACGCTTCTTGACTACTAAGGTCCCTGCGTCGGCCCTGCAGCGTATTCCTGTAGCGTGATTCGATCTCTGGGTCCCGTATTACCAAGCTAAGGTCAAATCCACTGCGCCACCACAGGACTTGTTTTTTTTTATCACTAGGTTTATATTTAAAAAATTTGCCAGATGGCTAGATTTGCCAATTTATTTGTAAGATTAAGATTTATGTGGAAGGTTTTGGCAGCTCTGTTTTCTGTTTTTTTTTCCTGAAAATTATGATGATATTAAAATAATAAATTATAATATAATAAATATGAAATACAGACATTAAATTATCATATAATCATTAGAAAATACAAATATTAAATTATTATATTTCTGTTATTCCTTTATTTTCTGCAGTCCTGTAGTTTAAGCTTTTCAACGTAAACAAAATATTTTGCTATCCTTTGATAGCTCAGATTCGGTAGATTATTGGTAGATTATCCATCTACCAAATCACATTTTTGAAATCTTCTTTGCCTCTTTTTAGAGTCAAAAATACGTCAAAATTTGCTGAAAATCATTAAAAGACGGAAATGTTTCCTATTAAGGTTGGTCCCCTAGGGGCAAACAAACTCTAGCCCATATTAACCAAAAATCTAAAAATACTTTAAAAAGAACTGTCAAGTGAGGAAGGAGCATCATTTGAAATTAATTCAGGAATGATAACTATCATTTCAATTAACCTTCATGATAAAAATTCGTTGTGAAAATAAACTGGTGGTAATTTCGAAAAATAGCCTGAAACCCCACAAGATGGTGTCAGACCAAAATAAAAACTGTACCATTGGAATTAATAGAGTCGAACATCCAATTAGAAGAACTAAAGTCCCCCATCTTAAGCAACAGGGTAAATATCCCGGCTAGTCTCCCCTCATTCCCAACCATACAGCCTTTTAGGAGGGTGGGGAAGGATTTGGTGTTTGGTATTAGATGCAGTGTTTTTTGTTTGATTAGTAAATTTTACCAGTTTTTCATGTGGAATACAGTGAGGTGTCTCCTATTCTTTTTTCCTGATTTTTTCTGTCACCGCTAGTGGGCACTGCAACATAATAGAGAGATGTTTAAGGACTTTTAAAGATATATCCTCATAAAAAAAATTCTTCTTCACATACAAAGTATCACAAACTTTTTCATTCTTTTCTATATATTTTGCTGTAATCCTATCATGGCTTTTTACATTCTCAAAATGGTCGGCCCATCTCTCTTTAACTCTTTCCTTATCAAGACTTTTTCCCATTTTTAACTGGGACAACTCCAGAACGTCTGTTCCTTAACAATTTATTAACATGCCAGTACAGCATTTCACTATTATGCCGTCTGGCTGCATCTTCCAGGTGTCCAGCAATTTTATCTACTTGCCTCCAATTTACACCTCCTTAATTCATATTTCAATACTTACTCCGCTTCCCTTACGTTCATCCTGTCTCTATTAAACATAAAGGATTTTCACTAATATTCTTAGCTGCGTTTCTAACTTCCTTTTCTAAGACACTATCAGGGTCTTCACAAACTATTTTCCAAAAATTATTCAATCCATCTTCTACATTGTCAAAGTTCAGACAGTTTCTCTAGAGACTGGTGTGAAATATAATCAAGCCACAATTGTAAACACAGGGTATACGTAAGGAGGAATTACTCTCCTCCCCCCTCACCACAAACACACAAGATACTAAGGTTCACTAGGAACAGCTATTCCTTGACAGGATAGGAACGAAAAGCCGATTTTAATCTCATCGTAATAGTCCTTAGGTAGTTTTCGCTAGAAGAATAATAGTCGTGTATGACGAATAATAATACGACTATTCTGGTTCATCATTACGCATAGATCATTGCATGATCTACGATAAAGTTATATATTATTATCAAAATGATAAGGATAGCTTCTTCCAGTTTCATGAGAATACCAGCGAAACCATTATGACAGAAGGATATTATAGGATATAAAAAAGATAAATCATATGATGCTAACCATATAATGGTTAAGAAAATCATTTCTTAACCATTTCGTTTAGCAGCATTATTCAGCGTTAAGGTTGGTCTTTGCCATTGTTCACATCAAACAGTTCGTGGTAACGAACTGTAGTAAGGAGCGACCCGGCTCAATAGAAACCAAAACTCTAAAAAATGGAATTTTGATACCAATAGCTACATCAAAAGAATCGCATTTTAATGCTGATTTTAAATATATAAGTTTCATCAAGTTTAGTCTTACGCACCAAAAGTTACGAGCCTGAGAAAATTTGTGTTATTTTAGAAAATAGGGGGAAACACCCCCTAAAAGTCATAGAATCTTAACGAAAATTACACCATCAGATTCAGCATATCAGAGAACCCTACTGTAGAAGTTTCAAGCTCCTATCTACAAAAATGTGGAATTTTGTATTTTTTGCCAGAAGGCAGATCACGGATGCGTGTTTATTTGTTTGTTTTTCCCAGGGGTGATCGTATCGACCCAGTTGTCCTAGAATGTTGCGAGAGGGCTCATTCTAACGGAAATGAAAAGTTCTAGTGCCCTTTTTAAGTGGCCAAAAAATTGGAGGGCACCTAGGCCCCCTCCCATGCTAATTATTTTCCCAAAGTCAACGGATCAAAATTCTGAGATAGCCATTTTATTCAGCATAGTCGAAAAACCTTATAACTATGTCTTTGGGGACGACTTACTCCCCCACAGTCCCCGTGGGAGGGGCTACAAGTTGCGAACTTTGACCAGTGCTTACATATAGTAATGGTTATTGGGGTGTACAGGTGTTTTCAGGAGGATTTTTTGGTTGGGGTGAGGGGTTGAAAAGAGGGGGATATACTGGAGGAGTCATGGGGGAAGAAAATTTCCATGAAGGAAGCGCAGGATTTACTAGCATTATTAAAAAAAAAAACAATGAAAAAATAAATATGAAAATGTTTTTTTCAGCTGGAAGTAAGGAGCAGCATTAAAACTTAAAACGAACAGAAAGTATTACCCATATGAGGGGCTCACCTCCTCCTAATACCTCGCTCTTTACGCTAAAGTATTTTTAGTAATGTCAACTATTTATTCTACGGCTTTTGTGATTCAGGGGTCATTCTTAATGAATTGGGCCAAAATTTAAGATTTAGTGTAAAGAGAGAGGTACTGACGAGGGGGCGAACCCTCTCATATGTGTAATAAAAACATGAGAATAAAAAAGTTTTTTACTGTTTTAAAAAGAAGAGTTGAGAGAAAGAGTCAAACTATAGCGTAAAGAGCGGGGCGTTGATGAGGAAGCAGCCCCTTTCATATGCGAAGTAATTTCTGTTCGTTTTCAGTTTTAATGTCGCTCCTTACTTTCAGTTGAAAAAACTTGTTTTTTTTTTATTTAATTCATACCCAAGAACGGAAGTAAAATACAAAAAGCAATACCAAAGAAGTAACATCTTTCGCCAGAAAAATTAAGGCCGTAGCTGACTGACGGCCAATAACGATCTTGTTATTAAGACTATTTCAGACTACACAGCTTGTTTTAGAGCGTTTTCGGCCGATTTAGGTATTTGAAACTGTTAATTTATTTGCCACGTGATAAAAAAATATTTGAACTGCAAAAAGTTTAAAAGCTCCATATTTAACGGCAGAAGTTTGCCTTACTATACGAGGGGCGATCTCAGTTCGTTACTTTGAAGTTTAAGCCATTTAATGGTCTTTTCCCATATTCTCCAGTTAGTTTATTGTGGCGCTTGTCATTTTGATTTCTATTTTATTCTTTATATTTTTTTTATTCTACTTTTAGTGAATTGTAAATAAATTACTTCTATTGTTATACGACGCAATCAATGTAATTTTCCAGATTTCGTGAAGAGGAGGGCCACTTAAACACCACTGGGATATTTACCCTCTGGCTACATAGATGTACGTTATCAACATTCTGTCAAAGATAAGCAAAGTAGGATGACTAAAGGTAAGTAAAAAGGTAAGACAAAAGGTAAGCATCTTGCACTTACTCTACAGGGTCTATAACTGCGCCAAAAGGAAAGGACATAACATCTTCTATCTTGAAATGACTAATTAAATTGTCGACATTAAGCTCCTCCTCTGGCCATTTCCATGGCATGCCATCTGTTAAAGAGTACGTAAATCGGATTGAAACATTCACTGGTTCAGAAATTGGTGATTCTATTTTGGCTTTGAACATATCCACAAATCCTGGAAGAACAGTGACATTACGTTTCATCGAACATAATGTCATTGAACATAATGTACATTGAACATAAAATAAGGTACGACTAAAAAAACATAAAGAAAACTGTCTCCTTAATTAATCAATAGCCAGATATGGTGTTTAAAGAGCTAAGAGCTAGGGCTGGGTTAAGAACTTAAGGCTCAAAAATTTTGGCGGAAACTTAAACAAACATATTTTAGAGAAATACTGAAGTAAACCCCTTTAAGAATCCCAAATCAAAGCCTCTGATCAAAAATGTAGAACTTAAGCCCAAGGTGGGCTACCACTAATAGCTAATTTAATTATAAAAAGGATCATTATAGTTCAATCTAAATGGGATTTTGTAAGCTTCATCGATATCATGGTTGTAGAGATAGCAAAAAGTAAGTAATGAAGAATCCACAGCCCATAAAAACTAAAAGTTGATATAAAATAAGCATCTTTCGAAAGTTACTTTTTTGGGGTATGATACCATATTTGACTTACTTAGCTGACTGATTCCCTGAGGTTCGTCTCTGACTATTCGAACTAAGATAAATCCTTAGGCTTTTTCTTGTTTGTAATAATTTTTCAAAATCTGACTCTGGGACTCTCCTCTGGAGAAGTTAAGGAGGTGGTTTAACCTCGGAGTTAAACCTCCGAGGTTTAAGTAAATCTGTTATATTTTAGATAAAAATTCTTTTGCTTGAAAAATTTGATGAGAAAGAATTTTCATCAAATTCTTTTGATGAAAAGTACTAGAAAATAAAGAGCTTGATAAAATCACGTCTATGCCATTTTAACATGATTTTTATATCATGTTGATAACAAGAATGAGCATAATTACACACTAGTTTCATCTGCAGAGATTACTCTACAGTTTAAAAACTACTACTACTAACACTACTACCAACTCACTGTAGCACCAAGGCACCTGAGGCCGACACACCTATGCACACTCCTCTTCCACCCAAGCTTAAAAAAAAAGAAGAATATTACCAAAATCTGAACTAATACATATATTTGGTAGGTCTTTGGACTTCCTAAGCCCCTCCATCCTTAAAATACAGTTACCTCTTCAAAAATAGTTTTATTGAGGCAAAATTATTACCAATGGAATTGGTACCGTCACTAACAGCATTTGGTAGACCTTTGAGCTTCCTTAAGCACCCTCAATTATCGTTACCTCTTTAGAAGAAAGCTTTTATTGAGGCAAAATACCTTTTTTTAGACCACTACATATTAGTTGATAAACCTTTTTTCTGTATCCTTCAGTGTAGAGGTTCGTCAGCTATCCAATGCTCGTTGGGCTGTACTACTTGAAAGTCAAGATTTAATATCCCTCTGGGGTATCATATGAAATACAATGCATCACTTTCTGAAGCTTACATTTTAAATCTTAAATTTTAGAGAACGTGGCATTATTTTAGTAGATGGGCATCATTACCTTTCATCTGTTCCTTAATAAATATAGACTGTCAAAATAGCAAAAAGAAAAAAAAAATTATTCTTTCTTTTTTAACATTGACATAAAATGAATAATGTCTGAGTATATTATCAGAAAAGCTCAGAGGTCTTTATAAGCTGTCCTAATGGATTTCTTCCGTCTTGAGCTTGAGACCCTCCCTTTTAAAATACCACACTCAAACCCCCAACATCAAACAAAAATTAAATTGACAAGTCAGCTTCGGGTTCTCCTTTTGGTGAATCTCCTAATCATACCTCCAATATTCACATATTAGTGGAAAAATTCTCACTAATATGTTGGATTTGAGAGACTTCATGAAAATCATAAACTTAAAAAACATTCCACGAATTTTTCGTTTTGAAAATTCCCAAGTGTCCAGTACGGTTGAGAAACCTTGTATTAAGCACTACTACAGAGAGTGAAAAAGTTTTAAGCCTATGAATTAGGCAGTAATATAGAGCATAGCCTGGAATCCAATTATAGCCTTGGATAACTGGTTGATTTCCAGTCAATATATCGCATCTGCAATCAAAGAGGTTTATAACCTCTTCATTGGCAATATTGTTCCCAGAAAAAATTACTAGCAGAATAGCATGTAGCAGAAAGCAGAATAGCATGTAGCGCAGCATCAACCAGAAAATGACCACGTATTACCCTGGGACTGCTTTCCCGCTGAGAAGATGGGAGACAGTGTTAGGTACGTAGACAAGTTCAAGAACCTCTCTGAACCCAGAATGATGTAGCCAACTGGTCCAAGAAAGCTCATCATGGTGTTGAATCCTCCGAGTTTTGGAACATTTCATGGCTGAAATGGTAGAAAGCCATTTTCATGGCTTAAACGAGTTTGATTAATTTAAATATTTACATTTGTTATTTATGTCTATCTTCCCATGTTAAATCACCGAAGATCCAACTCTCACAAGTTTCTAATTGTCTTTGATTTGTCTCCAGAAAGATTATTAATTAATTGTAATTAATTTATTTAATTATTAATAAAGTAATACTCACCGGATAGGTATGAGCAGGATGATGGGATTTGTTTCAAATGAATAACATCGAAATCAGTTCGCATATGATTGTTTAAATACACTCCAGCATAACAATCTTGCCATTTTTGGTAGACCCGAATAAAAACGGGGACATGGCTAAAATGAAATACGAAGTAAACTTCCACAAAAATACACTCAGTTTATACATTATATTTTGTTTTTATATATTGAATGCAACTAATGTAATCTAATTAAGTTCAATTAATAAAATGCGAAGTAAACTTCCACAACAATACACTACAATTTATACATTATATTTTGAACGTTTAAAAGAGGCATTATGCTTTATTTTACAATATCCACAATTTATTCACAAATACTTAACAATAATTTAAGCATCATTATTTAATCAAAATCGAAGAAAAAAATCAATTAATAAAAAAAAAAGATCGAAAAAAACTAATATTCAACAATATATATCTAGTTACTTGGGTAAATATGAGACGCACATTGATAAATGGCTCATTTTCAATTTCTGCCAACGTTTCTTCGCTTAATTTTTTGTCTTTCAGACAGTTCGTGGTAACGAACAGTAAGTAAGGAGTGACCCGGCTCATTAGTAACCGAAATTCTGAAAAAGAGAATGTTGATACCAACAAATGTACCAAAGGAATGGGAGTTTTATGCTGATTAAATATATAAGTTTCAAGAAGTTTAATCTTACCCACAAAAGGTTACGAGCCTGAGAAAATTCGTCTGATTTTTGAAAAAAGGGGGAAACGCCCCCTAAAAGTTATGAAATCTTAAAGAAAATCACATCATCAGATTCAGCGTATCAGATAACACTGCTGTAGAAGTTTCAAGCACCTATGGTGAAATTTTGTATTTTCTGCCAGAAGAAATATCACGGGTGCGTTTTTATTATTTTTTTTTTCAGGGATGATTTTATCGACTCAGCGGTCTTAAAATATCACGAGAGGGCTCATTAGGACGGAAATAAAAATGATAGTGCGCTTTTTAGGTGACCAAAAAATTGGAGGGCAGCTAGGCCCCCTCCCACGGCCCTTTTTATCAAAATCGTCCAATCAAAATTTTGAGATAGCCATTTCGTTCAGCATAATTGAAAGGCCGAATAACTATGCCTTTGGGGATATCGTGAGCCTCCCACAACCCCTCAGGAAGGTCTTTATGTTGCAAGATTTGTCTATTAATTATGTATAGTATATGTTATTGGGAAGTATGCATACATTTTTCCATGGGAATGGAAGTTTCCGGGGGCGAATTTTTCAGCGGAAATTTTATGTTGGGGGTTCGTCAGAAATCCTATATTTGCCGACTCAATTTTACGCGTGGAGATGTTAAGGCTAATTGTCCGGGGGAAATTTTTTACCAGAATTGAATTGTCTAGAGAATAAGTACTTTGGGAGTAAAGATTTTTCCCTGGAGGAGTAGCCCCGCCTTAAATTACTTAATATGTTGTAGATATCAACTTCACAGCAATATAAATAAATGAAAAAGGAAACATAATTTACTTCATTTCTTACTCCTTGTCGGTTGTACTGGTCTGAAGTCGATGTCTTCACTGCATCTTCTTTGGAGCAAGGAAATGTAACACATTCTCAACTTTCGTTTACACTATCTTCTTGCTTCAGGCTTGGTATTATTCTACTGCAGTAATCAGTGTGCTCAGTTGACAGAAACTTAAGCAGTGATTTGATGTCTTTTAATTTATGTGGGGCTATTTCTAAAGACTTCAATATCTTCTTTAGTAAGGCAAGCTTCTTACAAGCCTCAGCCTGTATATATGCCTGGATATATCACAAGCCTGGATATATGTGGTGGAGTCACGGGCCATTCTTAATATTTTGATTAACAATTGTCTCATTTACTGATCCATATAATATTAGAGGGAAGAAGGATAGAGAGTTGGGCAAGGGAATGTATGCTTTGGGAGGGGGATCACAGGAATCGCCCAATTTTTTTGTTTGAATGTGATTGGTTTTCAAATTTGGTAGTTCACTTAAATTGCTTTTTGTTCAGTAGCCCACCATCAAAAACAATTTATTTGTAACTACATTATGAGCTTTGAATTTGCACTGATATGACCTGCTGAAAATAGTCTGACTAGGCTGATGCCACAATGAAACGTCACTGTTATGTCACTCGTACAAAGTGTGCCACAGACCCACTTGATATCTTGCATCCTGTGAGTTCATTTGCAGTTATTTGCAGATATCTTCTGCAGCGGATGTTTCGAATCGAACCCAATATCCCTGGCAGTTAATATCTCAGGGAATATTGCTGGCAGAAATCGTTCATGTTTACATTCAAGCAAGCGGCTATACAGAACTTCCGCTCATTGCAGCTGCCTGGTATCCAAAAAACTTATCGCCAGTCGTCTGTAAGACTAGCTATGGACGGTGCTTTCACATCAAATTATCCTCAAGTCTGATCAATTGGATAAGGTGTCTCTGGGTTCCACAAACATTTATCAATCGCGTCATGCGTTGCATTTACTTCTGGTATGGATATTTAACGAGGTTCATAAGATTTCATTCCCATTTTTTAAGTCTAGAGTCGTTGTGCAGCGAATCTTCCATGGCAAAACTGGCAGCAGACTGTTTTTTGGCTTAAACACGAATCAGACGGAGTTCCATGTCCTGTGGCTAGATATTAAGGTACTTCTGACAAGATAGTAGCCAAAGCATTATTTCATTTGCAACAAAATCTGTTTCAAAGTGACACCAAACGCAAAACAAAAGCATCATTCGTAATTTTTCTCGGTTCTCACTCTCTCACGGTGTAGCATTTAGATTGAATGAGTTAATCCTGTTTTCAGAAAAGAAATAAGATATATTTCTACGTGATAAGCAAACACGTTTTTAAGGTCAGAGCATTGCACTGAAGCATTTAATTTGCCTCTGTCAATATCACATTCGACGTTTATTTACAGTTTATTTTATTTCTGCCAAGGTAGCTTAAGTTTGGAAGCACCAATGCCACTTCCTTTCCGAGAGAAAGAAAAATCATTTAAAACCTGTTTTTATTATATATCGTATGTACGCCTATAGGTCGTACCTGATATTTTCACACTTCTGAGCCTGACCGTATGGAGACAGCGTAAGGAGGGACATACCGGATTTTGACCCCCACCCAACCAAAATTTTTGGCCAAATCGTAAAAACAAAAAGATAATGTATATTAACAAATTTTTAATGCTTTTTTTAAGCCCCCCTTTGAGAAAATAATCCCCCACCTGAACACAAATCTTCGTTACGCCTTGCCTCTAAGATAAGTAACAAAACAATTAGCTAAGTTGACTTTGCCCTAGAGTCACCCAAGGGTTTTGTGTTAATTTGGTTACTCACATGAGTTTTATCATATTTTTTATCACAAGGTTGTTTTATTACGAATTTTCGATATTTCAAAAACACATACACACACAAAAAAAAGAAAAAAAATGAGTAGAAATTAAAAATAAAAAATAACTAAATTAGTTAACTAAATATAAGTAATCTAATCTAATTCAACCTCAATCTAAATAAATATTATTAATAAAATTAATAGAATCTTATTTAACTGCTTAGTGTTTAGGAGCAAAATCCTGACAGAGCTAACCAAGCGCTTTATCCTGTTCCCATTCAAGACATCCTTTCCTCCTCCAGGAAAATTAACTAATCAATTAAAACTAGTCTACCTAAATGTATTTGATCCAAATATTGAATTTTTTAATCTTAATAAAATCTAGAACACTTGGGGTTTTGAAGCGCAATCTTGAAAGAGCTCATTAGCAATTTTATCCTGCTCCCATCTACGACACCCTATCCTCCTTCAGGAAAAATTAATGAGATAATATTAAAAAAAAATTGGTTAGTCAAGTCATTAAATTAATCAACTAACTGAATCTGATTAGTCTGATCAAATAAATTTAAATAAACTTATGTTTCCCCTTTGTATTTTGGAGCACAATTTTGAAAGAGCTCACAACAGTTTTACCCTACTCTCATCCAGGAAACCCTGTCCTCTTTAAGGAAAAATTAACGAAAACTATGAAATTAATTAGAATGTTTAATTGAATGCAACTAATCTAATTAAATTTAGTTAATCTAATCTTATTAATCTAGCTAATTAAACTTATTAAACTAATCTAGTATTTGAATTGCAATCCTGAGAAAGCTCATCAGCAGATTTATCCTGCTCTCATTCAGGAAAAATTCATGAAGTTTATGAAATTATATCAATTAATTAAATCAATTCATTAAAATATAATTAATCTTATTAAAAAATTGATCTAATCTTATTTACCACTTGGCGTTTTGGAGCGCAATCCTTGCAGAGCTATCCTGCTCGCATTTAGGACGCTCTGTCCTCCGTCAGGAAAGGTAATGAAATCCATTAAATCAATGAATTAATTAAATCAATATATTATATATAAATAATTGAATCAATTGATTAAATCTAATTAAATATATTAGTCTATTATTATTTTACCACTTGGCGTTTTAGAGATCAATCCTGAGAGAGCTAATCAGCAGCTTTAGCCTGATTTTATTCAGGATACCATATCCATCATGAGAAAAAATTGATTAACTTGATTAACTAAACTAATTAACTAAATGAACGAATTAAACTAATTAGATCGAATTAAATAAGTTAATGGATTTTTTTTTCATCCCTTGGTGTTTTGAAGCGCAGACACCCTGTCTTCCTTCAGGGAAAATGGTAACAAATTCCGTAAGTCCATATTGACGAAATATAAACCGACAACAGAATTAACTAAATTAATCTAATTTTACCACTTGGTGTTTTGGAGCGCAATCCTGATAGAGCTCATCAGCAGTTTTATCCTACTTTCATTCAGGACACTCTGCCCCCCTTCAGGGAAAATGGTGACAAATTCCGTAAGTCCATAATGACGAAATATGGGATGCAAGCCAAGCGACGAAAAATCGTCTTCTTTCTTCATAAGATCTTCCCAGGGACGAAGAGATAATTCAGTGGAAGATGGAACACCCGCCAGCCAATCATAGACTATGGTGAAGGGATAGCCTGTAATGGCAATATAAGTGTTATATTTAGCATCATAGCAGCAGTAATAGCTGTAATAGCAGCAATAGCAGCAGCAATAGCTATAATATAACGAGCCTTAGTGAGCCGTTTTAAAATGCATTTTGAAAATAACTATCTAGTGACAAAGACTTGTAATTTAAAGCTATTAGAAATGATAACTAACAAACAAATGTTAAAACACGTATACACCTGGGCAGTTAAATACCATTAGTTTTTATAATTATGTATTTGAATAGGAGAGACATATAAACTCGTAAGGGAGTGATAAGACGGTCTCATCGGAATTAACATCGGCCCACTATCTCAACAGAGCGTGTTTGTTTGTTCCAGGGGTAATCGTATCAAACCAATGGCCCTAGAATATCAGGAGAGGGCTCATTTGAACGAAAATTAAAATTTTAGTGCTCTTTTGAAGTGACCAAAGTGATTAGTCAACAATTCGGATTTAGAATCCATCCAAAAGGCTATAGCAACATTCTGAAGACAGTAACGGTTAAAAACTCCCAGTTCTGCTACGAAGAGTGGGAACTGCATCTCCAACGATGTGTAGCTGCCCAAGGAAACAACTTCAAAGGTGATCTTTGGACTGATTGAAAACTTTTGACTGATTGAAAAAAAATAATCATTACTTTTCTACCTCACCCAATACGTTAGTATCCTGCTCTCATTCAGGACACCCAGTCTTCCTTCAGACAATGTAATTAAATATATCAAATAAGTTAATTTAATCAATTAATTAGTTAAATCAATATTTATTTGTAAACTTAGGATTATTCTAGGTAATATGAGATGGCATTGTTTATTATGTCTCGGAGATTGACTTGAATTTCCTCGCGTTTAAGTTTTCATTTCGCGTGAATTTCGCTAAACATGTGGCTAAAGAGAGAAAAAAAGGAAAGGGACAAACTATAGACAAAAAATGCCTATAATAAAAAAATGCAGCTTTGCCACCAGTAGTTACTACCGGCACACAGTAATATTTATAAAGCTGAATCGGCATCAGTATTGTTTTAGTAAATGGCATTGTTTGTTTGTTTTGGAGACTGTCTTGAATGTTTGTGCTTATGAGCTTCCCATAAGTTGTGAAATATGACTTAATGTGTTGCTAAACCATAGACAAAAAGATAAAGAAAAATTCCCTTGAGTTATAGCAGTGACTTTACTGCTTATGGCTGTTATTTGGACAAAGTAAAATCAAAAAGCTTAAATAGCCTTGGAGTTATTCAAGTAATGTAGAATGATGTTTTTTTGTTTTTTTTTTAGACTAATTTGAGTTTACACACCAATGAGTTTACCACAGCCTCTGAAGTGCCACCAAAGATGATAAAAAATAAAGATTAGAAAAGACACACTAGTGCAGAATACTATGTTTCTTTGAATTAATTGATGGTGGCTAAGATGATGATGATGAGGTTCGATCCTCCTTCTCACTGGTGTGAATTGATGATCATGCACTTCAGATGAACACTGCTGAAATTAAAAGGTTAATTAGAGGGACCTTGAGATCTCCTGTAAAAAAAAAAAACGTTACAATCTCTGTCTTATTCTCATCAGCTGTTGATGAGCTGCCAAGAAGACAAGAAGATCATGATAGTCTTTAACTTTTATCAAACGCATAAGATCGCGAAGTTTATTTCTATGACATTTAATGACTGGGCACTGCAATAGAAGGCAATTTTCCGTTTCTACTTGATCACAGTAACTACATTTTGGTCTTTCATCATAGAAACAGCCTAGATAAGAATTTGATACTTGATCACAGTAGCTAGTTACTTGATCACAGTAGCTAGATACTTGATCACAGTAGCTACATTTTGGTCTTTCATCATAGAAACGAGCTAGATAAGAATTTGATACTTGATCACAATAGCTAGTTACTTGATCGCAGTAGCTACATTTTGGTCTTTCATCATAGAAACGAGCTAGATAAGAATTTGATACTTGATCACAGTAGCTAGTTACTTGATTACAGTAGCTAGATACTTGATCACATTAGCTACATTTTGGTCTTTCATCATAGAAACGAGCTAGATAAGAATTTGATGCTTGATCACAGTAGCTAGTTACTTGATCAC
This sequence comes from Artemia franciscana, assembly GCF_032884065.1. Classification (NCBI taxonomy): domain Eukaryota; kingdom Metazoa; phylum Arthropoda; class Branchiopoda; order Anostraca; family Artemiidae; genus Artemia; species Artemia franciscana. The sequence goes on from NC_088874.1 coordinate 1,992,371, forward strand.
AGTAGCTAGATACTTGATCACAGTAGCTACATTTTGGTCTTTCATCATAGAAATAGAGGATGATTTCATCATAGATTTATGTTATTAATTTAATTTGTATTTAATTAATTGTTATTAATTTGATTAATTAGTTATTAATAGATTTATTTATTATTTAATAGAGGATGATTTCATCATAGAGAATGATACCTCCCCCTGTGGGGGAGGTATCATCCTCAAAGACATAATTTCTGGACCTTTCAATTACGTTGAACAAAATGGCTATCTCAAAATTTTGATTGGACGTGTTTGGGGAAATAATGGGCGTGGAAGGGGAGGTAGTTGCCCTCCAATCACTTTTGACTATTAAAAAGGCACTAGCCCTTTAAATTTCCAATTGAATGGGCTCTTTTCGAAGTTTCTACAACAAGTGCTTTGATACAAAGTGCGCTGGCACAAGAACCCATGATTCTTTTGATGCTACACCATAAAGGTTCCATGTAAGTAAGAGTGGACTTACTCTTGAGTGGAGTGGACTTACCATGTAAGTAAGAGTGGATATTCTTTTCCCAACTAGTAACATTTACGAAGCCAGAATTCCCAAAAACCATCAGCCCTCCCTTCCGGAAATGTGACACTGCCTCTGGTTATCGGTTATAAAATACCTTGTATCTGAAATATTTAAATTCAACCTCGTAAAGTATTTCCACTCAGCTGAAAAAAATGAACTATTTTAAACAATTCAAATATTTCATGAAGTTTTTTCTGTTCACTGGCGATAAAATGGTAATCCAAGCAACCTTCACCCCCCCCCCCAGAAACGCGATGCTGATTCTGTCTATCAGCCATAGAATATTCATATCTCAAAGTTTTACAACCAATTTCGAAAAGTCTTTCTGTATTCTCCTGGACAATTTGTAAACTTGAAAAGTATCGGCAACGAAGTTTTTACTGTTCACCGGGGATGAAGTTGTTTTTATATGATACTTTCAATTCGAATGATCCTAGTTAGAAACAATCATTTAAGGCTTTCTATTTAAGAAAATAGTTCTAAAGTTGCGCAGCAAACTTTGCTTGATAAAGGAAAAGACAAAAAAAAAAATAAGCTGAAGATATACAGCACTTACCAGCAAAGCAAACTGTAGATGATTTTTTCTTCCATGTTTTGGTATTTATATTTTCTTCATCCAAAGATAGAGCATGAAGACCCCAAGAGAGCAGGACTTCTTCAATGTTCGAAATAAACTTTTCCCAATCAGTCACATCCGTGAAGTCGGTGATCTCAAAAACTTCATCCATTGACATTTTCTTGAAAAAAGTTCATTAGCTAGTTTCTCATATAATATGAGTGGTTCAACGTGCCAAAAATACAAATTATAAGCATCGCCATGTACATTTTTAGCGGAAGTGTTTTCACACTCTCCAATTAAAATCTTCCTATCCCATAGCCCGTAAATTAAAGCTTCATCTCCTTCCCTTTATGTTTTCGGCAAGCCCCGTGTGTGGGAAGACCCCGGAACTCACCACGCCAAAACTATCAGGCAGACCAACACAGCCTTCATAACAACATCTAACCAGTGTGTGACGACTTCGTAGCTGCAACGAACTTGAAGGATGAATGGAGACCCTTGCTTGATGCCTCTGACGGTACAGGTGAAACTAGAGTCTAAGGTAGGTTCTATCGTCCGAAAGCAATTTGTAATTTGACGAGAAAGTGGGCAAATAATTGCTGATTTTATCCATAATGTACTAGTAATCTTTGAGAAGGGGAAACAAATTGAGAATCTTTCTTATATTTTTGAGCAACAAAACTATGTTGATGAGCATTTTGGTATAAACTAAGTCACATTAGACTTTATAATAAAATCATCAATTACCAAGATTTATTTAGGCTGCTAATTCTTATTTGTAAAGGATTTCCTGCTAAGACTATAGACCTAACAATAAAATAAACACTTGGACCGTAAAATTTTTTAGACGAAAGTAAACCGACTTTGAGTCAGAACAACTAAAATAGTCTCTTATCTTCGAAATAAGACTTTGAAAGTTGGTTGCTGGTTTCACCTGTATTAAAGTACCAAAGACATCGAAAACAGTTTTTACCTCCTGGCTCCTTCCTAGGTGTTAAAACTATTCCTCTTATTCATAGAGCGAGTCTTACTACTACTATTCGACAATCTTGCCTTTAGGGTTGACAGCGGCAATATGCCATAGTAGGAAATATGATAGCATAGCTTTTAGGAGCACACGAGAGATGCCAAAACGCCACTTAAAAAAGGGCTTTAGCTGATTTGTTTTTTTTATCCCTTGATCTGTATAAAACAAGAGCCTATTTATTTATTTCTCTAAAGGTTAATTTATATCAGTGTTGACTTAAAGAAAAACAGAAGACCCACCAAATTTAACACCTATATCAGGGGGGGCTCCCAGAGTCTGATAATGATTCCACCAAACTTGCACCCGCAATACACTGTTAATGTCAACAACTAGTTAATTTTTGCACTAATAATAACGTTTAGGCAGCGATTATACTTTATCATACATAACGGGCCACAACATTGCCATACAGAATAACAGGTCACCATTAGACTTTATCAAACATAGCAAGTCACAACATGACCAAACAAAACAGCAGGTCACAATTAGACTTTCATGAATAATATTTAAGCAATTCTATCCATAATAATAGCTTGAAAAAACTTTTCAACACAGGTTCTTTAACAATAAAGGGATTATTCTTTATCAATAGGACATACGATCAGTATCCAAGAAGCTATGGGTTTGATTCCTTCTGATGGTTTATTTAAAAAAAAAATTAGGGTCATTACTACAATAAACGAGGATTATAACGCCACATTACTAACTTTATCCTTAACGCTATGTTACGATTGCTGCTCAGCCACCGTGTGGTTTAGTGGGTGCGGATCAGTGGTGTGACTTAGCAAACACAGCCACCGTGATTCTAGTGAACTTAAGGTTAAACAAATTCTCAAGTACCGCCCAAATTTCAGATACAAGGTTAGACGGAAAAGCCCCTGGTATCACTACGTCCTCATGAAAATGGGCCCTACTTCTGTAAGATCTATTCAAGGTTCAAGTATATTTTGAGTTTTACTGTGGAAGTTCCCTTTCGTTTTACCGGTATTCAGACAAATCTTTGAGCTCAAAATAATCCCCAGATTCACAGTAATATAGCATTCTACTTGCAGTGAGACTGGGAGCTTATGGTTAAACAAATTGCCAAGCAATATTTGGATGTCAGATATCAGATGAGGTGGAAACGGCCTAATCCTGCTAGAAAATCAAGAGAAGATTGAATTCACTGAAATGAATTTGACCTAAAACAAGGGACTAACAACGTTTGGTTTGTAACAGCACTTTATTGTCATAACAGTCAAGTCTCTCACAAAAAAAAAATATATATATATATTAAAAAAAATGTACTTTTTCAATAAAGCCAAATATAGGTGCACATAGGCTCATCTCTTAGGAAAGCAGAGAGATATTTGAGAAGCTTTTAGTGGGGGAGGGGGGTAAATTTGCAGCAAAAAAGTGCATTTTTAGGCTATAACTTTCAAGTCGCTGTGGGTAAGAAAAGGGGAGTGGGAGCCCTATCATACGTGCAAGCATGGAACTTCACTCTTCAAAATTAACTTTTTTCATCTTTTCCTAATTTTCATTTGTAATTCTAACTCAAAATAAAGCTCAATAGCAAAAGTGGATAGGAACAAAAACTATATTATTATACGATACTTCTCCATTTCTTCTTATGAGATGGATGATCTTTGTTGAGTTTGATCTTTGGTAAGAAGAAAAGAGCTATAAATTTATTGCTGGTTATGATTTCAGTTTTAAAAGATACATCATTCAGACATGGCCATATTTACTTCATTCACAAAGAAGCACATGGGTCCAACCCTTGAAAAAAGGGGAGGGGGGTTTCAATACCACAAAGGGTCATTCTAAAACTCCAACTTTACAATTATAATTGGGGTTCTTTTTGACAGTGTCAGGATGTTGAGGGAGGGAGTACTCCTATATCCCCCCAGCTGGACGCAGGCATGTGTATTCGTAAATCAAAGATTCACAAACCATAGAAATAAACATCATGGTCAGCAATTGCGAAATTATTCAGTGTATTTTGCCTTAGTTAGGGAGTGTGACAGAATTAACAGCCACCCCCCACCCCCCAAAAAAGAAGAAGAAAAAAACAAGAAACAAAAGCATATGTATGTACCTGGTTAGAAGATTCAAATTATATGGAATGTTGGCTAATTCAAACAGTCTTTTAGAAACTTGACTGCATAATTTAAATGACTTCGATGAATTACACAAAAATTTATTTTTGATTTTTGTAAAGAGATTTTAGCAACAGACTGCGTACTTCAAACCACATTTCAGATAAAAATAATAGTAAAAAAAGAAAAAAAGAAGAAACTATGATAAGTTTATCTGGGAGGAAATGGAGAAAATAAACTACCTAACTTTTACAGACGAGATTAACTTACAATAAAAACCAAATGTGTTTCTGGATGACAAAATTTTTATTTTTTAGGGTGGTAGGGAGCATTGATACATTGGCATAATTTTTAGAAAATCACACAAGAGCTCACTAAACGGGCAAACATTAGAAGTTTTATTCAAAATAAATATGTCATGTACTAAACTTTGTAGTCCTTTGGATCAATATAAGGTGACAAGGGGGTAGAGAGGGGAGAACTTTACATTGTAGAGTAAGTTATAAATTTATTATTGCTACATGCATACTGCAAAGTGTAATTGCCTATATTTTAGATGAGTTTATGTGCTATAAATCTGAAGATTTTCTTGGTAATCGTAAGCCTCTGGGAGGAAAAAATTACTTCAAATAGTTTTTTTTTTAATCAAAGAAACTTCAACCAAAATTTTATATATATATATATATATATATATATATATATATATATATATATATATATATATATATATATTTATATATAGAATTTACCAATAAAGCCTAGAAGTGTATACAATACTTCAAACAACAAAGCCTGTGCAGTAAGGCTATGACATTTCCTGGCTATATTTATGACCTACAATCATGGTTTGAGAAGTCCTAACCGAGTGGTGAGCACACTAAATTTGAGATCCTGAGGACAGGGGTTCAAGTCCAGGTGTTGCTGTTAAATTGGTTTGGAATGGAGGTCAATGGTGTGACCCGGTAAGCTCAGCCAGAGTCAACCCAACTTTAAATGCGTACCTGGAGAAAAAATCCCCCCCCACCCCAATCTTCATGGCTTGATATGATTTTAAGTCGATTTTAACAAATAAACTCAGGGGAAATTCCGCCATGCATGATGCTAATTACTAGTATATACCAAAATGTATGCGTATGTAGTGTATACCAAAGTTTGAAATAAGGCATGAAGAATAATAACGTGTCTTAATCCAAACTATAGACTTTTTTTAGGGAAAAATAATATATATAGAAAAATAAACTCAATATTTATCGATATACTGCATTTCATGCCCAGTTACAAACTTGATGCATTTGTCTTAATTTTGATCAGCCCAATAAGCCAAGTTACCTACTCAATCTTTTTTTTAACTTCATTTTAAAGCTTGATTTTAGGACGCAGATTTTCTTTTTCTTTTTATTGACCTGGAAGGGTTCTTTCAAGTCTTATTGTTCTTTTTAGCAACTTTTCAACACGAGTTTGAAGATTGTATCTTGAAGAAATAGGAAAATAAACTTTAAGAAGCCATAACCACACGTGGACAAGGACAAACTTCTAAGGGGTTGAGGCTGAAATTCCAAAAACTATTCTTTGGCCATATTTTGTTAGGGAAGTGGTGGATTAATAGCAGTTGAATTCCTCTATATTACCTCCTTCTTTAGTTTTCAAGTATATTAGTGACAGTGCTGTAGATATTGTTCTAAAATGGAATAGTGGGTATTTTGAAGGCAATCAATCACAGAACATAAGTAAAAAGAAAGAAGAACATTGAACCAATACAAAAAGGTAAAATATATTGGTTCAACTATCACAATGGTTGGAAATCAGAACTTCTCATTTCATAGATAATGCAAATCTATTTCAGGCACCGCTATAAATCTTAGAGTAACACTTAACTGTTGCCATCACTTTCTGCACTATGAGGCTGACCACTTTCAAAATAATCAATAATAATAAAAATAATAGCTATCACCCCAAGAAAAGCAAATAAAATCAATATGTCCTTAAATATTCCAAAAGTGAATTCCTTTTTCTCTCTTTCAATCACAATCAACTCATCACTAATTTCTTGTGCTATTTCAGATATATTGATAGCTTCATTGTCTAATAAAGGAATATTTTCGCTATAGCCATTTGCCTTATTTCTGGCTGTGGAGATTTTCCTATCAAATTTCGCTAACAGTTTTTTGGCCTGTTTTGCAGTTGATGGATGAGCATCATTATAATCACTAGCATTGGATGACGTTCTAGAACTACAATCCTCTGACAAGTTAACACTTCTGGGTTCAGGCAAAGTCAAACGTTCAGGAATTTTTATGGTTCTGCGAGCAAATAGCTCAAAGTCCTTTGAAATACTATTGATTTTTTTAAGTTCAGCAACTGGACACCTGTATTGAAGTGACAGTCCTTGTAAGGTATCACTCTCTTTAATAGGCACTTCAACAAAATCTTGCCTTTTGGATAATGTATTATTCTCTCTTTGATCAGATTCATCATAATCATCAACAGGAAGCCTGGTATAGTTTTTTCTAGAAATTAGCTCAATGTTGGAACACATAACTTACAGAGTCACGTACAGGAGACAAGTTGACCATTACAGTAAATGACACGTCTTCAGAAAATGTAGACTCTGAAAGGAATAAGAGACTAATTTGAATTTAAGGTCAAAACCTACTAGATTTCAAAATTAAGTTTTCTGAATGCTGGAAGTGCTGATTTACAACCAAAGTGAGGAACTCAAACTTTTTAATTTTTTTTTTCAACTAAAAGTAGAATGAAAATAACTCTAAAGAAAGAGAGAGAAAAAAAAGATAATAGAGATTGAGCAAATAAATAGTTAACAATTTCTTATTCTTCTTCCAAAAACACTTTCCAACTGTGGTTTTTATCATTAATCTCTAGGCCAATGATTTAAGCTGTAGCTAAACAACCTTTACACAGGCATATCTATAGAATAAGGGGTATATTTCATAAGATCCTTTTCTGCAGTTTGGTTTAATTTAAAAACACAAAGACACTTAAAGTGTATTTGAATGTGCACACAAATACATACTTAAATACACTTTTTTCCAATTATGCTCACTCATTGAAAGTGTAAACATCAAATTGAAGTGTGTTTAAATGTAAAGACAAATACAAATGCCCTTTTTCTAATTATACCCACCAATTGCAATCAATTGATGTGTCCATTTATACCTTAACATCATGCCTGAACAAGGAGAAGCAGATCATTTCCCCTCTCTAAGGGATTTTATAGTTTCTGCTATGTATACCTGCACATATGATAGGGGCAATACACACATGACCTTCCCCGAAAATTCTTTTCTTATTGCTGCAGCATATTAGAGTTTGAAAACATACAAAATAGTATAAAAATCAGACACATGCAGTCATAACAGGAATATAGACAATTTTCACCATAAAGTCCTACTGAACTCCTAAATACCCAGCCTTTTTCCATCTAGACAACTATTATTACTACTAACATCAAGCCACATAATGCGAATCTTCCTTCTTTATCCTAATTTATTCAAAGCTTCCCTCTCTACCCCCCTTCCATGAAGCTCCGATTTCCTTTAAATCCTTTCTAATGCCCTTCCTCCATCCCATTTGGGGACGATCTATTTTTTGTTTGTCCTCAAACTAATGGCCAAGAAGAAGAATTTGACAATCTTACATATGCAAAACCAGAAATAGCCATTTCGACATTTCTTTCATTATAGCCATAGAAAGTCAGATAGATTAACATTTTTTGTAAAGCTTCCAGTTTGACATATGGCCAGTCAAATGGGTACATAAAACTATCGGTATACAATTCCTCTGGTAAATATTTAATAAGTCTTCGCCAGAGGCTTTCCGATAGTAACGAGCCACAAGGCTTCAATACATTATCATATCCCCTCTCAGAGACACTTGATATGAAAGGGGTGGTTGTACAAACTCCAGAGAGGGTTCATTCAACTGGAGATCAAAAGTTTTAAGTGCCTTTTTTAAGAGTCAAAAGCGATCAGAGGCCAACCAGCCCCCATCCGTCTCTTTTTTCCCCAAATGCATCCAATGAAAGTTTAAGATAACCATTTTGTTCAGAATCGTGCAAAGGTCACATAACTATAACTTTAGGGTTGACAAAATACACTGGAGTCCCTGGCCGAGGGCTTCAAATTATGCAAGCTATCCATTGTTAGCATAAAAGGTTTTTTATTGGGAAAAGAGGGCAAGTTGGATTTTGGGTCTTCAAAAAGTTTAGAGTATTAAGATGAAACTTTAAGGAATTTTAAACACAATCAAAACACACTGTGATTGCTAGTGGTCAAAAGGGAATATCAGCAATATCTAAGGAGTAGTTGAGGCTATTAAGTTTAAACTTTCAAGGTATGTTGAGGGGATGTTGAAGGGGGATTAGGGGGAAACCAGCCCCAAACCTCCATCGCAGCCCTTTCTCCCCCCCACCCCTGCTCAACAGTGATCAAAATTTGCAATGGTCATTTTAACTAGTCAAAAGGTCCAATAGCTATACCTCCGTGGATGCCATGCCCCCCCACAGACCCAGGGCAAGGATTGTGAATTATGCAATTTGTCCATTGTTTACATGTAGGATTTATCATTAGAAAAATCCTACGAAAAAAGGAAGATCTGCAACATCTTAAGAAGAGCTGAGGGTATTAAGTTGAAATTTTCAGGGATGTTGAAAAGTGGTTGGAGAACTGGGAGCACCCCTTCCATACCCTTTTTAGCTGTCCTCCCTCTTAACACGCTTGACCGAAAATAGCCTGAATGTCAAATAATTGCGCCTATGGGGATGACATACGCCACAAACAGCTTTTGAGAGGGATGCAAAACACAATCAAAACATATTGTGTGTATTTTGGTTGTCAAAAGGGCATGCCAACAATACCTAAGCAACAGCTGAAGGTAGTTGAAATTTTCAGGGTATGTCGAGGATTTATTGGAAGGCAGCCAGTCTTATCCTTTTAGCCTTTTTAGATGTCCCCTCCACCCAACACCGATCAAAAATTTTAAAAGCAATTTTGTTCAAAACATTCAACAGATCTATGACCTATGCCCCCACGGATACAATACCCCCACAGCCCCCAGTACAAGGAATGTAAATTATATTGTTTGCCCTTTCTCACTTGCAGGATTCATTATTAACAAAAGTGGGGGATTTTTATTCTAGGCGTCTTTGAAAAGGCTAAGGAGATTCAGTTAAAACTTTGGAGAATGTTGAGGGGCATGTTAAACTAAATCAAAAAGCACTATGCGCATCCAGTTGATGAAAAAGACACATCTGCCTTATCTAAAAGGATGCTTGAGGGCGCTAACATTAAGCTTTCAGGGTAAGTTGAGGGAAATGTTGAAAACTGGCAAAAGCAAACACCCCCCCTGTCATTCCCTGTTTAGCTGCCACCCGCCAAAGATACCGGAGGGCGATGTTAAACAAATTCAAACCACACTATAAGCAGTAGGGTTGTAAAAAGGGCACAACAGCAATATCTAACGTTGAAACTTTAGCATTGAGTTTAAGCTTTAAAGGCATATTGAAAGGGATGTGGAAAAAGGACCTGAGGACAACCAGCCCTTCCCCCTACTTACCCTTGTAACACTGATAGAAATCTTAGATAACTTCGAAGACCACACTGCTTTTCCATGACGAAAGTAAAACAGTTCAAATCAGGGATGAAACCTTTTTATTGACAGTGAACAGATACAAAATTTAACTGGATATTTCGAACACATATACATTGTTCATCATCAGCAGTATTTCGAACACTGTATATGTGTTCGAAATATCCAGTTAAATTTTGTATCTGTTCACTGTCAATAAAAAGGTTTCATCCCTGTTTTGAACTGTTTTACTTTCGTGATAGAAATCTTAAAAAGCAATTTTATTTAAAATAGTCACAACAACTAATAACTATGCCTCCCGGGATGCTAGGCCCCCACAACCCCCATGGCAAGGAATGTAAACTACATAATTTGTCATTTTTTACATGCAGGATTCATCATTGTGAAAGGGGGGGGGATTTTTTATCCAAGGTGCATACAAAAAGACTAAGGGTATTGGGTTAGAATTTCAGGGAGCATTGAGCTAAATAAAAAGAAACCAGCTGAATCTAACTTATCAAAAAGGTGTATCTGCAATATGGTTAGGAATGGGTAAGGGTATTAACCTGAAACTTTCAGGATATTAACTGGAACTACTACCACCAACATGACTGAAACACAACTGGTTGTGATTGTGACTTCAATTGTAACTACTTCTGACTGCAACAACTTATAACTACTACAACATCTACTTGTGACTGCTTTCAAGGAATGTTGAGGGGGATATTGAACATAATCAAAAGACACCATAGGGATTCTGGTTGCCAAAATGGCACATCTTCAATATCTCAGGAGTAATGAACAGCATGAAACTGAAGCTTTTAGATAGTCTTGAACTTAATAAATATGCAACTTTGCACATCCTATATACACCAAGCTTGTTAGAATAGTGTATGCAATATCTCAGGAACTTTTTAGGGTATTAAGTTGAAACTTTCATAGAATGTTGAAGATACTATATGCATTTCAGCTGTCAGAAAAGCATATCTGCAACATCCCATGAATGGTTAATGGCATTTGGGTTGAAACTCTCAGGGAATTTTGAGTGGGATGTTGAAATAAATTAAAAGACACTGATTAGAACTAATAAATTAGAACCTGATGCTCAATCCTTACACAGGAGTTGTGTAAAACTGGAGACAGGCTAATAAATGGCTCAAATTTTAGATAAATTTGTTGCAGTTACTTTAAATCAATTAAAGATGACATGGCAATATTGTTTACCATATACAAAATCGCCAATTTCCAAAATTACTACTGTAAAAACTTAACAAATATATATATATAAGTCCTGGGCTAAAATGGACTCACATCACTGACAATCTGAGGCTAACTTCTATCCTAAGTTACAACCTGAGCAGGATCCTAAATTTATTATTTATCTCTGACTGACGGTATTTAGTTGAACAGCGTTTTGAATTACCCAAAAATGTCTGTATTTTTTTTTTTTTAATTGAGAAATCAGTTTCCACAGTCCTAAGGTTACCATTTTTAACCAATTTTTGAGCAGTAAAGAAAAAAAACTTCCCAGCAATGTGGATAAATCCAATAGCTACTGCTGGACATTTTGCTTACTTCTAAATCTGATTTACTGTTTATTGTAAAACAAGTCAATCAAAACAAAGGCCATTATGTTACATGACTTCTGTGCTCAAGAAATTTAGACTCTACCATTTAGGCCTCTATTAGCTGATTATGTTGAGTGGACTCCAAAATGTATTTCTTAGCTCTCATTTCCACAGTTAGCACTTGATCCATTAAAAGTAAAAAATCTAGAATAAAGTCCAAATTATTTGCATCTTGGATATGATTACACTCCAGACATGAATCCAACCACTTTGGAATAGGCAATGGCTAAAATTGGTTACACTAGAATGTTTTGAAAAATGAAAAATAGATTTTTGACAATAATGCAATTTAGAAAAAATCATTCTAAAATAGACAGTGAACTGGGTAAATATTTACATTAACATACAGTTTGGATAGCTAAGAAACAAGCATACCTCTAGAATCAAAATTTCATCCTGAATCCAAATATGACATTCATTTATGTTGCAAATTCAATTTTAAGCCCTCTAAGGACCCTTTTTTCTCTTATTTTAGATATGGCTTGTATATCAGCGTATGTATTTGCATCATTCTTGTTAAAACTAGTTTAACTGTAAATTGAATTGCATGGGAAACATATAATATGGGTATATACCATGATATACAAATATACAAATTGAATTTGTGACAGAAATGAATGTCATATTTGGATTCAGGATGAAATTATGATTCTAGAGGTCAGTTTGTTTCTTAGCTATTGAATGGCAACTCTAAGTCTGTTAGTATAAATGTTTATTGTTGTTTATCAAACACTGGTAAATTAAAAATGACATCAAAGACAAATTTGTTTTCAAATAACACATTATTATTAAGACTAATGAAAATAATAATAACCATTCTCGAAATGGCTACAATGGCATTTTTTCTAACTAGACAGTTTCTTTGAAATACGTTTTTAAACTTTTAATACTATGGGCCACTTTGTGCGCTTTAGCCCCTTCAAGAATTCAAAATGAAATTTGCCACTGAAGCAATTATTAAATCTAGAAAAATTATAAAAAAAATATGAAGTGATGTATTCACTTTCTTCCTAGCTAAATTGTGTGAGTATGTATATATTTGCCAGACTTTTGTGACATAATATGTGAGGCTGATATGTCTATGATATTCAGCTTAGGATTTATCCCCCTTTCAAAAGAAAGGCATGCTACAAAATATTGTATTGAGATAGAAAATTATGCTATTAATGAATTTTTAAAGAAAAAAGAGCAGAAACCACAAAAGTCAAAATTACCTTAGAAATCAAGTTCAAAATTAATACTAAAATCATATAAGCTTTTATTGAGCCTATGTATCCTAGTTGTTTATGCTGATGTCTATGCAGGTATATTAGCCCAAACCTGTATTTTACTAAATATTCCAATTAACAGAGTATTCAGATTACTAAGAAATAAGCTTAACTCTAAGAAATAAGCATAAAAAAGATAACAACAAGTGATGTATTCACTTTCATCCTAGCTAAATTGTATGAATACATATATATTTGCCAGACTTTGTGACAGCATATGTGACTTTATGAGGCTGATATGTCTATAATTTTCAGCTTAGGATCTATCCCTAATTCTAAAGATAACCATGCTATAGGCTAGTGCAGTGAGATAGGAAATTCTGCTGTCAACAAATTTTTAAAGAAAAAAAAGGGGAAACAACAAAAGTCAAAATTACATTAGAAATCAAGGTCAAAATTAATACAAAAATCATGGAAGTTTCTAGAAAAAAACAAGCACTCATAGCAGAAATTGTAGAAGCTTTTATTGAACCTATGTATCCTAGTTGTTTATACTGATGTCTATACAGGTATATCAGCCCAAACCTCTATTTCAGTGAATATTTCAATTAACAGAGTATTCAGATTACTAAGAAATAAGCTGAACTTTTGAATCAGAATTTCATTCTGGATCCAAATATGACATTTGTTTCCATTGCAAATTTAATTTTCAAGCCCTTTATAGACCTTTAAAGATGATACTTTCCCCCTTATTTTAGATATAGTTTTCTTACCAGTGTTAGCATTACTTGTGTTAAAACCAGTTTACCCATAAATTGAAATAATTTTTAGACCATACTACTTTTCCGTTTACAAGAGAGAGTTTAAGAGAGAAAAATGGATTTAATAACGCATTAATAAGGGAAAAAATAGGGCTCCAAAAACCATACAAAGGGATGTATAAAAAAATTCCGTGTTCTTGTGGTGAAGTTTATGGAGGAAGGATACAGAATAATTTAGAAAATAGACTACACAACATAAAGTGGAATGTGGTACAGGGCGATTTTCATGAGTGTTGATTGTTTTTTTTGTGTTGAGAGGGTTGTTTATGTGTTGTTTGTTTAAATAAGAGAGATTGATTTGAAGTTTGAGTTGATTATGGTTATGTTGTGATTTGTAATGGAATATATATTATAACTTGTTACTGCTGTACATCAACAAACTGTAAATTTTTTCTTAGCACAGCAGGATTTTGTAGAAGATGTATTTGGTTTTGTTTGCAAAGAAAAAACAAAAGAAAAAAATAGTTTGAATCAGCTGTAGCAAAACATTTATTTGAATTACCTCATCACAATATATTGTTTGACCAGACAAAAATTTTAGACAAGTTTATAGGCCTCTTACAAAGCTTTAGAGAAATTATTGAAACTAAAAAATTATCAATAGGTGGATTAGTATAAATAGAAACAAAAGGATTTTAGAATTAGTTCAATTTACTATAGTTTAATTAAGTAGTAGGTAAAATTTTCCAACAGTGTTAATTTACACAACAGTCCTCAAACAGCCAACAACTGAGTAAACAATAGTTGGATAAGGTCAAAGCTGGCAGGAGTCACCAAACAGCAGCTAAACTTCTAAATGAAAAATCACTCAATTTATAATAAATTTAATCAAGGGTAGCGACCTAGGATTTGTTTTGTTCAAATAAAAAAGGTATTTTATTTTTGATACATCCAATTTACCAATTTGATTTTATAGTGAGAAACTATCTTGAACATTTTGGTGTCTTCTCTATGATTACTGTTGTGCTGTACTTTGGAAATTTTATTAGAGGTGAGTTTTATTTAACTGTTTAGTCTTTTGTTTGTGTTGTTCTTTGTCTTTTTCTTTCGATGATTAACTAAGTTTTTTTCTTCTTTGTTCCTGTTGATAAAGGCTCCTGAATGTGAAAATATTCAGATTTTTTTTATTAACTATGTTTTGTTGTTGCTGTTAATTTTAGTACATTTTAGAATGCCTATCACTGCTTTATTTAAAATAAAAACTTGTTTTTCCCTCTTAAATTTTCTCCATAAATTGAATTGACAGTGGCAAAATTGAGAAAATAAATGTATGGGAAATGTATAATATGGGCTACATATTTGGGTAAGGTTAGAAAAAATAGGTTAGGTTAGAATTGAATTTACAATGGAAACAAATGTTATATTTGGATTAATCAAAATATTTACCTCTTTTTCTACCTCAAGGCAACTCCCCAGATTAGGACTTAACTCATGGTAGATATAGTCTAAACCCTTAGGCTAACTTTCAGTCAACACTTAATGTATGCCATAGAACATAGTACAAACCAACCACAACACTAGTTTCCAATGGTAGGGGGATTTGTAAATAGGCAGTTTAAAACATAATTTAGCTAGGATAAAAGGGAATATGTCATTTCGTGCCTTTTTTTGCTCTTTCTTTATTCAATAGCTGCTTCTGGGGCAAATTGTATCTTGAGCCATTAAACAGGCCCCAAAGGTATCTTATTTTTGAAACCAGAAAAAAAGTTATCAACACAATTAAAGCTTTTGGAAAGTGGTTAAGAACATACCATTAGTTTATAAATAGATTATTCAAAAGTAATATACTCCAAAAATACTTATTTATAACAATTCAATAGGCACTTTATAAACCTTTTTCTTGACATTTCAATTTGAATGCATGTTTTTTAGCATTGATTAACAATAGTACTGATTTTAGTGATTCAAAACTTTCCCATTGACTAATAATAGAGTTGAATTTGGAGTCAAGAAGCATCAGAATTTGAGCTGTCATGGAGTTTACTTTTTAATCCATAGCAACAGAGAGAGCTATGTTTTTCACAGCAAAAAATGTATATGCTTTTACTTCAAACCAAGTGCTGGGCATTTTTAATAATTTATTTGCTGAAATACTTAAAAACTTATCCACTAGTATCCTACAACTATACTTCAAAATAACAGTATGAGTTCCCTCATAAAAAATGTTTCCCACATCCCCTAGAAGTCTAAATTTCCCCATAAGCTTATAGAAAACAGCAACCTGGAATTTTTTTTGATTTGACAATTCAAGGTTTTGGCTTTAGTATGTCACTGCTTTCAAGCCAATATGTGGTTATTTAATTGCTGTGCATTGGATTTTCAAATATTAGCAATAAAAGATAACAACATCTGGAGATGTAAGTGTATCTCCTGAATTAGTATATTTATGGCCAATAAGAGTTTCAGCTTATCCAGGAATTATCCTTCTGAAATTTTATGGAAGATTTACCTTTAACTGGTTGGATAGGGTAAACATGTAATTTATTTTTGGAATTTCTTAATAGCTCTTGCCATTGTGGTTCCATGCAATCTTCAGGCACAATATGAAGAATCTTTGATGAGTTAGTTAACTTCTGCCATTAATCCAGAAAAGAGGTAAGGGGCTTTGGGGTAGTTTTTTCCCCAACCACTTATATAGCCAAAAATACTGTCAGGGTCAAATATTTTCAAAAATGGTTGTTAGAGGGTTTGAATGGCTAACATTTGATAGGGAAACTATGGTTGCATTACTCTCATAGTTTACTTTTTCTCATACACAGATAATAATGGTCTTTTATCCCTTAGCAGAAAATATAGCATTCCTGCCAGTCTAAAAGTACTTTGTACCAAGAAGGTGAATGCTTTTACTCCCCTTTGCCTTTCCATTGTACTACTTACTTTTTTAGGAAGTCAAAATCAGTAGCCACAAGACACTTGCTGAGGAAGAACCCACAGAGCTCCTTGAAACCATCAGAGATCAATCAGATAAAGACAAAGGTCACCATAAGGATAATTCAGATTGAAGAAAATCATAATCTTCAAGTTAAAGATTGATTTTAAAATTAGACTACAACTTGATTATAAATCAAATATACTAGGTCTATTGGATTTTACATACTATCATCACTTGCTTTTCTGTGTTAACTATTGTAGCATAGCCATAAGTGAAGGTGTACTTAAATAACAAACCTAAAAAGATCAATTGTAGCATCTTATATACAGATTTCTTATATACAAATAATGATTCTTTTAATCTTTTTAGCTGGAAATATAGCATTCCTACCAGTCTAAAAGTGCCAAGAAAATGAATATTTTACCCGCTGTGACATTTATATTTTACCCCTTACTTTTTCAGGAAGTCAAAATGAATAGCCACAAGAATCTAACTGAGGAAAAACTGATGCTATTTTCTAAAAAAAAAAACTTGAGCTGCTTTCTAAAAAGCTGAACTATTTTCTAAAAAACTTGATGATGTCTCCAGGTACATAACTATACAACCATCATAAAGAGACAAGGAAAATCTTTATATTGCTCCAAGCTGTGATTTGAGGTAATTTAAGGTAAGGTAATAATAACTTATAGAATTACAAAAGTCAGTGCTATTGTTAGGCAAAAGCAAAGTTTTTGATCATGAAATTCAGCACTATTGTTAATCAACAGCAAAAAAATAAATAAAAAAAGCTTAAAAATGAAATGTCAGGAAAATAGTTTATATAAGAGCTACCTATTGAATTTGTATTGTTATAAATAAGTATATTTAGAGTATATTACTTATGAATAATTTATTCATATATTAATGGTATGTTTTTAATAACTTCCAATACCTTTAACAGTGTTGCTGACTTTTTTGTGTGGTTTCAGAAATAATATACCTTTGGGGGCCCTTTAAGGGCTCAAGGCAAAATTCTAGTTTAGCTACTTTTTGCTATTTTGAAAAGGGGTTAAGTTAGGTAAATCCAACTTTCAGGAATGAGGCAATGGCCAAAACATACTCTGAGAAGGTATTACCAAGCTTCTATGTTAACCCATTTCTGATTTCTAACTCTCAGAAATTTGTCTACTTGACAAGTTTCTCTTGTTTTACTCTTGACTGTATTTGCAGATCTTTGAAACCTTGTAAATTGAGATTGAGCAAAGTTGTGAAGCTGAAAATGCTTTTCTTGTGCTGTATTTAAGCAGAAGATCTATTTTGCAATGTTTCAATTCCATGAAACAAGAGGATAGTGCCCTCTAATGGGAGAAATAGAAGTAGGTACTTCAAAATACCTTCCTGTGATGTAGAACTATTTCTGAAAGTTTCATTTTCCTAACCTAAACCTTTTCCAAGACAGCAAAAAGTAGCTAAATGAGAATTTACTCAGCATTACCTTGATTATTAGGAATTTCCCTGGTAAATATGCATTTTACAACATGATATAGCTAAGATGAAAGTGAATGTCATTTGGTGCCTTTACTTAGTGAAATCTTTCTATTAACAGAGAATTCAGATAGGCCTAGCTAAAAAACAAACTTACTTCTAGAATCAGAATTTTACCCTGAATCTAAATATAGCATTTGTTTATATTGCAAAATTAATTTTAAGCCTTTTATAGACTTCCAAAGATGATATCTTTTTTTCTTATTTTAGATACAGCTAATATACCTGTGGTAGCATCAATCTTGGGTAAAGCTTTAGTTTCATCACAAGCTGTCTAGACCATAGCACCTAGAAATGCTAATTCTAGAAGTGAATCCATTTCTGGTTGACCCTCCTTCTCCATGGGGCAAACTAAGGTAAAATTCTAGTTGATTGACTTCTTGCTATCACAGAAATGGGTTAGGTTAGGAAAACAAAACTTTCAGGGATGGGTCTACATGCTAAAGTATATCCCGTGAAGGTATTTTGAAGCACCTACCTTCACTCCTTCTCCCTCTAGAGGGCCTTGACCTTCAAAAATATGTGTGTTATAAAAGTGAAACTTTGTGAAATAGATCTTCTGCTTGAATGAAGTACAAACAAAATTGTTTTCAGCTTCATAACTTTTCTCAATCCCAATTTATAAGGTTTTAAAGATATGTAAACCCATTTCCTAAATTTTGAAAAAAAAAATAAACATTGATATGGCTCAGAATTCTACTCAAATAACAGGAATTGTATTTTCAGAACTAAAGGCAGAGAAAAAGCAACTGGTAACTGAAAATTAAGGTAAAATGTTCTTTTTTCAGAATTTCAATATATATAGACCTGCCATGTAGGCATATTTCAGGACTCTCTAGAGGGAGAAGGAGTGAAGGTTGATACTTTAAAATACCTTCCTGGGATATACTTTAGCCTGTAGACCCATCCCTGAAAGTTTCATTTTCCTGACCTAACCCCTTTATGAGATAGCAAGAAGTCACTCAACTAGAATTTTACCCAAACTACAAATGCATAAAGAGGGCAGGGTTTTGAAGCCAAGGGAAAAGTTGGGGCTGCACAAATTATATTTTAATTGCTAATTCAAGTTATCACTAGTAATTTCTGTACAGTGTGAAGTCAAAAGATAAGAAAAAAATTCATGCATCTATTAATGTTAATTACCTTAATCCATCCAAGAGCTTTAAAGTCTTCCAGACCTGTAGTGCTCTTGAGTTGATGACTGCCAGTCAAACCTCCACTGCTTCTTCTCCTACTCCGTGTCAAGTTGGTTTTTGAAGGATTGGATGGAGGGAGGACTGACAGTCAAATCTTTCAGTTTATTTCAATGATTTATGACTCTTCTCAAAAAGAATGTTTGGTAAGTTTCAGATTGGGAGCTTGACTTTGCTAGCTTCTTGGAGTGTCCTCTTGTGTTGTGCTGGCTGGTACTGAGATTGCTGACTTTTTGTTCTGTAGCTTGTAAGTAAGCATCATATTGCTGTGCAAGCATTGGTAAACCAGAGTGGGTAGTAATATCCAAGATTGTTCATATTCACTTTTGAGTTTAAACTAGCCAGCTGTATCTGAACAAAACAAATACACATTTTGCTTACATATAGCATTACTATAGAGCAAAGTGTATTAGTCCATGAGCCCTGCTGGCAGTACTGCAAAGTCTGTATTCTGATTGGTTGAATTGTTAGTTGATCAGAATACTGACTTATGAGTAGGCTTATCATATTTGGATTCAGGATGAAATTCTGATTCTAGAGGTGAGTTTGTTTCTTAACCATCTACATTATCTGTTAATATAAATAATTGCTTTTAAGGCTAATTATCTCTTGAGCCTGGTAAAATTCTAGCTTGGCTACTTTTTGGTATCTTGAAAAGGGATTGGATTAGGAAAACAAAACTTTAAGTAATGAATTTGCTCTACAATAACAAATCCATGTGGCTGAATAAATTTGAACCCTGGATATATATGTATTAAACTGTGAGATAAAACTGTTTTTCTTTGTTTTTTTGCATTTTCCTTGGTCTTGTGTTACCCTAGGTGTTGATTTAAGGGACCTACCTCAGTGCTGTGACTGATATATTTAGACTTTTGGGCATTTCATTTTGTTTTCCTTCTTCTTCTTCTTATTCAGCAGACGGGCTTTTCAGTTGATACTATTTAGCCCTTTTCCTTTTGGCTCACTCTGTGAGATCGACAGAGCTATGAAGCTGGTTTGTCTTGTATGATTTGTATCTGCTCAGATTTCTTGAAGTATATCTTTTGATACCAGCAGTTGAATTATAAGAGAGTATATATTGATCTCTGTGCTCTGCGGGAGAGTATGGTCAGCAAGACTCTTGGCTGTTAGTGGAATTTTGTGGTGTTTGAAGCATTCTACCATTTTACGTCGCAGGGTATACTGTGCAGACGTCAGCATATTACATTCAAATAGGCAGTGATCTATTGTTTCATTCTTAAGATTACATGACCTGCAAAGGGGGGACGAGGGAACTTCGCCACTTGAATTAGGAATCTGATATGAAAATGCCTGAAAATTTAGCCCATTTGAACCTGACCGAATCCTATGATAAATCTTGGAAAGGTGCTTACTTGGGAAGGGTGATGGGGTAGGATTCTTATTAATTATCAGTACCTCTGTAAATCTCCAGCGGTAAATATCTCTAATGGGGATTGGTCTCCCACTTGGCTGGTCAATATTTAAAGCATTTTTGGCTATTTCATCTGCCTATTATACCTGAGTGGCTTGGAATATACTGTATATGAGTTAAAATACCTTTTGAAGCAAAAATATCAATAATCCTAAGACAAAGAAATGTGTCAATATCCATCTTATTTTGAGAAGCTGACGAAAGAAGCTCTAGGCTTGACAAAGAATCAGAATATATTATAATATTATTAATATTAACTTTCATATATTCATTAACCATGAGGAAATCTAGTGCCATGATTATTGCGTTTAGCTCGGCAGACATTACAGATGAATTATCTTGTAATCTCTCTCCTAAAGCAATATTATGGGTTGGGAAGAAAGCTCCGCTTGCCACTTTCTCATTCATTTTGGACCCATCTACAAAAATTTGGAAATAGTTTTTATAAGCAACATTATTTAGTTCGGCAAATTTTTTCTGAATAAAAGAAATGGGGGTAAGTTCTTTGGTCCACTTTGAGAAGTCAGTCTTTATTATGGGGGTTGACCAACTCCAAGGGGGGGTTTGGGGGAATGTGGGTGCAATAGATTTTACTGGCACTGGGAACTTCTTCTGGATATTTGCATATTCATTTGCAACGCCTCTAAACATAGATGGATTTCTTAACCAGTTATGCAGGGAATGAGAATCATTGGCTTCAATTTTTGTAAGGTACTTAATTAGTAGAGATCTTCTTCTTTCATTTATTGGTGATAGTCCACTCTCAGTAAGCAGAAACTTAGTTTTTGTTGGTTTCCTAAGACCAAATATAAGACGAATTATATCATTTTGTGTCGTTTCGATTTTTTGCATGTGGGTCTTAGCACAAGCACCATACACTATGAGGCCATAATCAATATGGGGTCTTATATATGATTTATAAAATTGGATTAGTGTTTTCTCATTACAGCCCCAAGGTGTGGCTAGTAGCCTTTTAATTATTCTTGTTTTTCTATAGCACTTTTTTATTGTATTTGTGATGTGGAGGTGGAAATTTAGTTTTTGGTCAAGTATGAGCCCTAGGTAATTAATTTGATTGTCCTCTGGGATAAGTATTCCATTTAATGTTAGCCTAGCATCATAATGATTTCGCTTATGGTGGAATTGGATAATTTTTGACTTTGTGGGTGCAGTAGGTAAAATGGACTTTTGGGAGAACTTTTCAAATTGGAAAAGTGCATTTTGCAACTTTGAATGCGTAATCTCGAAGGTATTGCCAGTTGCCCATAATACCAGATCGTCAGCGTACTGTAGATTGGTATGTGGGAGGTTCATGTCCCACAGAAAAAGTGAAAATAGGAGGCAGCTCAGGACTGCACCCTGTGGAAGGCCTTTGGTTATTGAAGTTTTGGGTGAAGAGGCTGAACCTACACAAACAATGAAACTTCGGTTTTCTATAAAGGATTTTATGAAGGATACAAGTTTGGGGGGTAGTCCAAGGTTTGTAAGTTTAACTAATAGAATCTGGTGGTCAACATTATCATAAGCTCCTTCAAAATCTAGGAATGCAGCAGTTAAGACATTATTTTTTGATAGGGATTCATTTATTGCATTTGTTAACGCTATGAAAGCATCTGTTGATGAGTGGTGTTTCCTGAAGCCAGTTTGAGTATGAGGTATCAGATTATTCTTCTCAACAAACCAAAGCAGCCGATGGTAAATCCTTTTCTCCATTAATTTTCCCAGCACTGGGGTAATCATTATGGGTCTATATGACTGAGGGTCATGTTTAGGTTTATTTTTCTTTAAAATTGGTATGAGAGATGAACATTTCCAGATATTAGGGAATGTGGATGTAGCCCATGCATGGTTATAGCAATTTAGGAGCTCCTGTTTGTACAAAGGGGAAAGATTCTTTATCCATATAGGGTGTATATTATCATAGCTACTTGTAGCATTGGCCTTGATATGCTGAATTGCATTATTCAATTCATGTATCGAGAAGGGATGGTTTATATATTCTGAACCTGGTCGGGGCTGGTAAATAGGATTTGTCATGATTTGTGTGGTGATATTTTGGTTTTTTGATGTTAGCTTTTTTGAGAAAAGGGAGGCAAATAATTTTGCCTTATCAGTGTCGTTATCATAGTGGGAATTCTCATGTATTAGTTCATACATAAGAGGGTTGGAGGATGTTTTTTTCCCACAGATTTTGCTTATAAGTCTATGTATTCTTGGCTCAGATGTTTCTCTGGAAAGATTATTTGCAAAATTATTCCAATAATTATATTTGGCATTAGTTATTGTTCTCTTGAGGTTAGCCTCTGCTTGTAATTTACTTAAATATGTGTCAGGGGATGGTTTTCTTAGGTATGCTCTCCTAGTTGCATTTTTTATTCTCCACATAATTTGGCAATCTTTTGTCCACCATGCTTTAGGGGTGTGTTTAGGGATGGTTTTCCTAGGTGAAGTTCTGGGGATAGCTTGATTAGCTGCATTTGTTAATATTGATGTCATAGCTTCAGCACACGTGTCAGCAGTTACAACTGAGGTATGAGATTTCTGGGTTAAACTTAGGACTTCTTCATTAAGTTTATTTCTAAACATGGTCCAATTTGCTTTGGTGTTGACATATTTAGGGATATGTGGGAGAATGTTGGCTGGTTCATTTAAAGAGGATACTATTGCAAAATGGTCAGTGCATAGATTTTCAATTTTCTTAATATAAATTTTATTTAGTATATTTATTGAAACAATTTGTAGGTCAATAGTTGAAAATTTACCACTTTTGGGGTTAAAATATGTATTTAGATTAGGAGGGGTAGCAATTGCTAAATCGGCATTATTTGAAATCAATCTTTCAATGAGCTTACCAGCTTTATTTGCTGGCTTATCCCCCCACAGAAGACTGTGGGCATTAAAATCCCCGCAGATGATTATGTTTTTTAGCATATTAGAATTAGTAATATAAGTGAAAAAATCCATGGCATCTGTAGTCTGGCCATTGGGGTTATAAAGACTTAATATGTATGTTTTTGTATTATTTATCCAAACATTGATGCCAATAACATCAACATCATTTGAAAAATCTGGGAAATTAATACCGCAGAATTTAATATTATTATTTAAAATTATAGCTACGCCACCTCCTTTTCTCTGAGAAGACCTATCCTTTCTCAGGATAGTATATCCTGGAAACTTTGTTTGTTGGTTATTAGTCAAATGGGTTTCTTGAAGGCAAGCAATATCAATGGAATTTTTATTCATAAAAGATAAAAGTTCATTTAACTTATTTTCTGAAAGTGATCTTACATTCCACTGAAGTATTGAAATATGCTGCTTTGTTGTTTTAATTTTCATTTTGCTGTGTATCAATCTTTAGCTTTGCTAGGAGCAGAGCAAGATCTTTTTTTGCTTGGATATGCATGTGATTGGGTAGGTACAACTTTGCCAATTCGCTTATTATTTTTGCTTTTTGTGGTTGTTTTAGGTTCATTGACTGTACTGCATTAGAATTTAGTATAAATAGGCACATGTTAGGTGTTAATTCATTTGGATATTCATCTGGCTTTTTGTTGATAATTTGATTAATACCCGTTAATACTTCTGATTCATTTCTACTCGGGAGAGGTGGCCATTCTGATATTCTATCATTACTTGTAGAGGCTGGAAGGTTTGTCCAGGGTGAACCTCTCTTATAG
Organism: Artemia franciscana; assembly: GCF_032884065.1. Taxonomy (NCBI): domain Eukaryota; kingdom Metazoa; phylum Arthropoda; class Branchiopoda; order Anostraca; family Artemiidae; genus Artemia; species Artemia franciscana. The sequence continues at coordinate 2,016,529 of NC_088874.1, forward strand.
GAATGTGAGCTTGGTTGCTTTGAGGAAGGAGTCTTATTGGGGGTGCTTGATGCTTTTGGTAGAATGGTTGGTCTGTGGGTGAGAGGGTTGGGTGGTTTCATAAAGTTTTTGGTCAGGTGTGATTGAGCTGCATTTGCTTCCATTGCTGCAAAAGGGTAAGGTATGTTTTTTTCTGTTGCTATTTGGAGTGTTAGTGCTCGTTTTTTATATACAGGGCATAAAGTTTTATTAGTAGAATCGTGGGGACCATTGCAGTTGATACATTTTGGCTGATTGTTTTTACAATTTATCATTCCAGTGGGGTGGGAGTTTTTACAAGAATTGCATTCATGTAATGTTTCACTGCATGTGTTTTTTGTGTGTCCTAGTCTTAGACATTTTTGGCATTGGATAGGTTTTGGCTTGTAGGGCTTGTGGGGTTTCCTTTGTCCAAATAGGAATATCTGATCCAGGTTATTATTTTCTTCTCTTAGTGTGAATAAGAAAGACTTGCTTAACTTTTGGCCATTGGCATCTGGTTTACCCAATTGGGTTACATCAGCTACTGGGATTGGGTTACCGGTTCTGTCAGAGAGTCCTTCTTTTAGATCCTGAATAGGAATTTCTGGAGGGATGTTATACACTACTATTTTAGTTGGGTTTTGGTTTGGGGACCAGAGAACAGATTTTATTGGTATGTTAAGAAGAGATTTTGAATTCTGTAATATGTCTGCTGATTTAGAATCTTGAAGGGCTATTAGCAGAGATCCATCACGGTTAATGTTTAATGAAAACATTGATTTTAACATTTTAAAGATTGCAACCCTCAAAAGAGCTACCTTTTTTATCTCAAAGGGGGTATCTGGAGTGATTTTTAAGTAAATTCCAAGGTTTTGTGAGGGGAATGTTGGATTATGGGAAGGGGTATTATTTTTGATTGGTGAAATCTTTTTCCTTTTTTTTGAGTTTCTTGATAGGACCTCTTGAAATTCATTTTCAGTCTCATCCTGTATTGTGACATACGCCCCGACTTCCACCATTGTATTATTCAATGACCCCTCATGTGAGCTTTGAGAAAGTTGACTTGACCAGCCAAGGGGTTGAATGTTTTTAGTGGTACTTGGGGTAGGGTCAGGGGGGATTTTTTTAGGTGGTGTTCTATGCATTGCCTATTGGAATAAGCTTTAATACAATCAAAAAAAAGAAGGGAAAAATTGATAATATAAAACCAGACTGTCTGCCACTCTTTCAAAGGGAGGACTTCACCATCCACAAAAAAACACTATAGTGTTGTCTAGAAGATGGTTTGGTATAAGATTGGTTCAACTGACTGCTGATAAATCTGGGTAAATATCACAAGAACTTTTATTATAAATTTCTTTAAGCGTTGCTGAACGCTTAAGGGAGAAAATCCTGGAACTGAAATAATGTTATTATTTCTTTTTTTTTATTTCTAATTATCCTTTCTTCTTCTGATTTTCTTCTTTTTCTTTTTCTTTTTTTAATCCTTAATTATTTTTGATAGTTTCCAATGGAGAATTTTCAATTCTCCAGGGAATTGTGCATCTTCCCGTTCTTCATTATTTACCTATACAGTGTTGCCACATTAAATTTGCGAAGTATTTATTTATTTTTTGATAAAGCCACAGATTACGTAAGCTGAATCGTTTATTTTCTGCATTTGGGGAAACCTGTGCAGAAGAGAGCGATAACAAACACGAAGAGCCGTATTGGTACCGGCGGGATATCCATCCTTAAACTGCTGGGGATAGGTGATTTGAGTATCCGCGCTTCCCACAGGTCCCCCAAGTTCTGAATCCGTGCCCACAAACTTGACACTCTCATCTGCGCATGCGCACTGGATCTTGCGCACCCACGTTTGCTTATGATTTTGAATTAGGCGCGAGCCGCGATTTTGGACTTGAGAAAATCCCTATTGTTCACCGAACTCGAAAATCCTCCGGAAGATGGCAGAACAGTACCGTGTAGCGAAACGTAAAATGATCTCGCCACGGAAAAGCGGAGAGGACATTTGTGCCTCCTGTAAGGTAGCACTTACGCCGGAATCCACCGCCTTGAACTGTGACAATTGTTCGAAGTGGTTATGTACTCAGTGTATCGAGATGCCAATGACTAAATACAAGCTTATCAATAACCTTAGCGAGGGAAACGAGTTCCACTGGCTCTGTCCTCTATGTGAACTTGACCCACGCCAAAAGCGAGGCATAAGCAAGGAGGACGTTGCCAGCATTGTCAGTACCATAGTTGCAAACTCAACCAAGCAACTCAAGGAGGATATCAAAAGCGACATGGAAGACATGCTGTCTGGTCTTACAAAACGAGTTGGGGACATTGAAAGAGAAATGGATAAACTCTGCACAACGGATGACATGCGGACTGAAGTAAAAAAGCAGTTAGACGACGGCCTGCAAGCTATCTCAAAGACACTAGCCAGTGAAATAGATAAGAAGGTAGCCGAAGCGCTACAAACTGACAGAGAAAGACAAAGGCGCAAAAACAATCTTATCGCATTCGGGGTCCCAATCAACCCTTCTCTGTCAGTTGAAGCGCAAAACACAGCCGACAAAGCCTTCATCAAGGAATTCCTACAGAAAGAATACGGCATGCTTGTTACTGTCACAAATGTAAGGAGGCTGAATAAGCGACCTTCTTCAGCGTCTGCTCAAGATCCGCCCAAAACCACGGTACCAACTGTCTTCACGGTTAACAACCCTTCGTTGCCCAGGAAAATCGTGAACACGTCTTACGAAAGAAGAAATAACAAAGACGCTGTGCAGTTCCACCACGACAAAATTAAAGCTGAGAGGGACAGTAGAAAATTACTATTGGCAGAACTGCGTGATCGTGTCTCCAACGGTGAACTCGATCTGGTTATCAGGGGCAACAAAATCGTCCAAAAAAACCTGGAAGCAATGGTGGTGTGATTCCAATTTTCACCCCACCATTAGTGTATAGTGTAATTAGTTCTGCTTTTCCTGGTAAAAATAAAAATGTTGATGTAACCCTTAGTGACACTATTAGTGACAAATCGTCAGACTCGTTTGTAACTGCGGAGGCTTCCCAGGAAGAAGAAGAAGACTTGAGCTTTGTGTCTGTTGAGGAAGAAAGTGACTCTGGTGAAAATAACAACAGACAAACCATACTGGACAGAAGCCAACCAGAACCAGCAACCGTAAGTTCTGACTTTAGTGTATGTGTTACTAATGTTGACCAGTTGCCCAACAAAATTGATGAACTAAAAACCCTAATTGACTCAAAAAAGTTCGATGTGATCTTACTGACTGAAGTCTGCCCTAAAAATAGTAGTAACAAACTTCACGATTCCCATGTGAAAATCCCGGGTTACCAAGTTCTCTCAAATCTGTCGTCCCAGGGTTGCAAAAGAGGAACACTAGCCCTCGCTAAAGCAGGATACAATACAAAGATAATTGATGTTCCTCTCCTTTGCCCCTTTGTTGAGGCAGTTTGCTTTGATCTATGTGTGCCAGGGAGCCATGTGTCAGAGACAGTCAGAATCGGATGCATCTACAGAAGTCCCTCAGCCCCATCCCAAGTTGTAACCGAACAAGCAATAGCAGAAATAATATGCACACTAAATTCGAACCTCAAAGGACATCTGCTTATTGCCGGCGATTTCAACCTTCCATCTATAAACTGGATAAACGGTTTTGGATATGGTGCCACTCCAACCGAACAAGACAAGCAACAGCCTTTCCTAAATTGCCTCAGTGAATTGTCCCTACACCAGATAGTTGACCAACCAACTAGATACAGATTGTTTCAGCGCCCAACAATACTTGACCTGGTTATCTTGAATGACAAAAGCTTAGTTCAAAGTATTGATTACTCACCACCCCTTGGTAAAAGCGATCACCTAACTATAGAGCTCATACTGAAAGTGAAGGTACTTAAGAACAAGCTAGTCAAAAATGTGTTTGTCAACTACATTGCTATTCGAAATGAATTATCCACTACAGACTGGCCGAATGTACTAAGTGGCACAGTTGACGAACAATGGACCAAATTCAAGGGTGTTTTGCTGAAAGCTCAGGATGCCCATACAAAGACCAGTTTCAAACCAAAACCTAGATCCCTCCCCTACATGACAAAAGACATCAAAAGAGAAATAAACAGGAAAAAGAGGTCATGGAAAAAGTTCAGGCAGTCAGGAGACCTGCAGCAACACACTAAATTCACCAAGGCACGAAACAAGCTGAGAAACCTCACCAGAAAACTCTACGAAAATCTGGAGTCCAATCTTGCCAAAGAAAGTAAGACAAATCCTAAAAAATTCTGGAATTATGTCTCTAGCAAGAACCACTCCCGTCGAACTATCTCCAGACTGGTGAAGCCCTGTAGCACTACCGTAACCAACATAACTGATGTAGCAAACGAACTAAATAGGCACTTTGCTTCAGTTTTCACCTGTGAACCGGAAGGCCCCCTGCCAAACTGCCCGGGCTATGAAGCCCCCACAACAATGGAGCAAGTCAGCATCGACCCCTCCAACATCCTCAAACGGCTTCAAAATCTTGACACGAATAAATCGGCTGGACCAGATCACTTACACCCAAGACTGCTGAAGGAACTGGCAACCATCATCGCAGGACCACTGTCTGACCTATTCCAAAAGTCTATTAATGCCAAATCTGTCCCATCTGATTGGAAAACTGCTTTTGTGACCCCAATATTCAAAAAAGGCAGCAGACTTAAAGCAGAAAACTACAGACCTATAAGTCTCACATCAGTAGTCGCAAAAATCCTCGAAAGAGTGGTCAATGATACAATACTGGAACATCTGAAAGTCAACAATATCCTATCCCCTAATCAGCATGGGTTTCAACCAGGAAAGTCAGTTGAAACAAATTTACTGGAAACATATGACATCATTACAGATTTGCTTGACAAAGGATTGCCGGTGGACCTAGTTTTACTAGACTTTGCTAAGGCCTTTGATAAAGTCCCACACAAAAGGCTAAGAGAAAAGCTTACTGCTGCCCAGTTACACCCCAACCTGGTTGATTGGCTTATGGACTTCCTGTCAGGACGAACCCAGAGAGTCAGGCTATTTGGTGCTGGAGGTGAAAAGGTCTTTTCCGAGCCCTGTGATGTCATCAGTGGAGTACCGCAGGGAACTGTTCTTGGTCCTACACTGTTCAACATCTACATCAATGATATATTCAGCGAGGTGGAAAATAACTTGTCTCTCTATGCTGACGACTCAAAGCTATTTGGAGCAGTGAATGTAAAATCCCTGCAAACAGACGTCCAGAAAATCCAGCTGTGGGCAGACAAATGGCTCTTATCATTCAATATAAGCAAGTGCAGCACGCTACACTTTGGATCCTCAAACCCATGCGCCCAATACCATATGCATGAACATGCCTCCAACTCCGATCCACCCATCAAGACCAGCACAGAGGAACGCGACCTTGGGGTCATCGTTGACAGCCTTCTCAAGTTCCATGCCAACACCATCAAGAGCGTGTCCCAGGCCAACACAAACTTAGGTCTGATCAAAAGAACAGTTACCAGCAGATCCCCACTAGTTTTCCTGAAACTTTACAAGGCACTAGTCAGACCCGTTTTGGATTTTGGCATGTGCGCTGCCTTCCCAACATACAAAGGAGATGTCAGGCTAATTGAGGGAGTCCAGAGGAGAGCAACCAAGGCCATCACAAATCTTGGAGACAAACCTTATCAAGATCGTTTACGGGCTCTCAACCTCCCTACCCTCGTGTACAGGCGCAACCGTAGCGACATGATGATGACCCACAAATTGCTGAACTCATCATATGCCAAGATCCTGCCCATCCACCCAGGCCCCCCACAGTGCACCAGAGGACACTCAAAGAAGCAGTTCAAGCAGTCAGTCAGAACCAGGGCCAGAAAAAGTTTCTTCACCAACAGAGTCGTCAACCCCTGGAATGAACTGTGTGAAGCAACAGTCTCAGCCCCCACCCCCGAAGCATTCAAGAAGGCACTGGATAAAGAGTGGGCCACGAAAGACTGGAAGTATGAGTGGGACATTCCGTCCTGCTCATACCTGCTATGAGACATCACCGACTCAACTCAGGAGCATTCAACAGATCTACAGATCTTAATTTGCTCCGAAGTGCAAATTAAGGTGAATCCAGGGCCAAAAACATTTTCTTGGAAATTATTATCAGGCTTCCATATCAACCCTCTTCTGATTTCTAAATCTTAGAAATTTGGGATAAGGTTTATTTTAATGGACTATCCATGTAGCTAAGAAATAAACTTACCTCTATATTCAAGATTGCATCCTGAATTCAGATTTAACATCCATTTGCATCAGAAACAAGCTTTACAACCCCCCCATAATGTGCAAATATTATGGCCTACCCTATAATGGTAGGCTACATATAGGGGTGTGGTAAAGTTCTTTTCTAACACAACTTCATGTTGAATCTGGATTCAGGGTGCAATTCTGACAATAAAGAGGTTTGTAAAATTCTAGTTATTTGACTTCTTGCTATCTCAGAAAGGGTTTAGGTTAGGAAAATGAAACTTTCAGGGATGGGTCTACAGGCTAAAATATGTCCTGGGAAGGTATATTAAAGTACCCACCTTTGCTCCTTCTTCCCCTAGAGGGCCCTGAAATTTGCCTACATGACAGGTCTATACCTATTGAAATTTTGACAAAACAATATTTTACCTTAATTTTCAGTTACTAGTTGCTTTTTCTATGCCTTTAGTTCTGAAAATGCAATTCCTGTTTTTTAAGTAGAATTTTGAGCCATATCAGTATTTTTTTTCAAAATTTAGGAAATATATTTGCATATCTTTAAAACCTTATAGAATGGAATTGAGAAAAGTTATGAAGCTGCAAACAATTTTGTTGTACTTCAATTAAGCAAAAGATATATTTATAACACACATAATTTTAAAGGTCATCAAAGGTCAGGGCCCTCTAGAAAGAGAAGGATTGGAGGTAGTTGCTTCAAAGTACCTTCCCAGGACATACTTTAATCTGTAAATTCATCCCTGAAAGTTTCATTTTCCTAACCTCAACCCTTTCTGAGATAGACAGAAGTCAATTAACTAGAATTTTACCAAAGGTTTAAGCATATTTGAGTTCTATTTCTAAGCAGAAAAACAACAAAATAAAATTTACCTTCAAACCCCTTTTATCCTACACAAAAGCTGTATTCTATTTCATTCATAAATTACAGACAGCGTTTTTTGAAAACTTTCTGCAACCAGCTAAAAGTGCCGGAAAACCTAGGAAAATCATCGAAAACCTTGACGAGGGCTGTAGCCAGTGTTTTTGTCACTTAAAAAGGACGCTAGAACTTTAATTTCCGTGAGAATTAACCCTGCCGCGACATTCTAGGACCACTGGGTCAATGTGCTCACCCATATGAAGAAAAACAACAAATAAAGAGCATCTGTGATTTGTTTTCTGGCAAAAAATACGAAATTACATATTTTTGTAGACAGGAGCTAGCAACTTCTACATTAGGGTCGTCGGATACGCTGAATCTGATGGTGTGACTATCGTTAAGATTCTATGAATTTTAAGGGGTGTTTAGCTTTTGATGGTTAAGACTAAATTTGATGAAACTTATATATTTAAGATCAGCATTAAAATTCAAATCTTTTGATGTAACTATTGGTATCAAAATGTTTTTAGGGTTTCGGTTACTATTGAGGCGGTTCGCTTCTTACTACAGTTCGTTACCACGAACTGTTTGATTTCTTTCTTCTTCACTTTCATTTTGGACTCTCACTTTCACTTGTCTTTGAACAGCGCAGTTCTTTGTTCTTCACTGTTATTATTGATGCGTTCTGATGCTTGCTTAGTTTTAACCACATATTTATTTGCTCTTTGCTTTCATTTTATATTCATTCTGAGTGTCATTCAAGTCTAGTCACCTCAATTTTTGCTCCTAACTTTTGTTTTTACATCATTGTAATTCTTGCTTCCACTTATTTTTTAAACACATATGTCTTTGGTTCTCAATTTTGTTTATCATTATTTCTGATATTTTATCAGTATTATTAAATTGTTTTGTTCCTCACTTTTATTTTTTACTCGTTTTAATTTTTGCTGCCACTTATCTTTTGGACTGCATATTTCTTTGTTCTTCACTTTTGCTTTTGACTCATTGTAATTGTCATTTTGCAAGTTTTCTTATCACATGTTTTCTTCTTCATTTTAGTTTATCGTTACTTTAAATATATTTTCAATGCCCTTTGCCTTAGCTGCTTGAATTGGTCTTGTCACATTTGATCGTCTAGGTTGTTCTATTTGACCCATCGTAAATTTAAATTTCTCAGGGCATCCACTTGATCTTGTTTTACTTGATGGTCCAGTAAACAGTAAAACCATACCTGTGTCGGAAACGAAGTATCTGTCCTTTTGAAATTTGTTCTTAAATATGACGTTACTCGTATGCATTTTTTTCCAAAATGAAGGCTCTTAATTCGCTGTCTAAAGCTTGTGACCTTCCTAGAACGTTTCTTCAGACTCAAAAATCCTGAAGTGCCATTTCCAAAAAAAAAAATAAAAAATATGGAGACTTTTCGAGAAAACATTTACGTATACATGCATGAATAAACAAATAAATAATATTTTTTTTCTCTTTTAGAAAACACAAAAGCTTTTACTGAATACAAATCTAAATGAACGAATATGAATCTATGAGTTTACACATTTCCAAGATTTGTATCTGTAAATTCTTATAAAACTGTCTGAAAATTTTATTTCCTTGCATCTTCACTTTCAATCGGCATGATCGCTGAGCTGTTTAACATATATCTGATTCATTATTGATTTCAGATAGTTTTTTTTATTAGTTTTAGTCTAGAAAATAATCTTTCTTCGGGAATAGTGCTTACAGGAGTAATTAAATGTATTCCACATTTTTGAAAGAAATGTGTTTATCTTGACGGCAGCGTGGGGCCTTTTCAACTGCAGGGCCCGATTGGACCCATTTGCTTTGATCGTACTTTACCCATCCCAGATAAGGGGTATAGAGAATGAAATACTATAAAATCCTGAGAAATACTCTACAAAACTCTAAAACACTTGCTTGCATCATTCTTAAAAGCCCTTCAATCGAATTTAAGTCCACCCCACCCCATCCCCTTACTTAGTCCAAATAATATGATTTGCCTTGCATTCGCCATGTGTCACTCGTGTTTTGACTTAACACTCGCAAACCGAATCATTGTTTACGAAATAAAGAAAGGGAAAAAAACACATCGGAAGTATATATTGTGGGCTATATACCGTTACCTCCTCTCGCAACGTGTAGAAGTGATGTTAAATCACAAAAATATAGGAAAGGCTACAAAAATTATTTTTCAATGTTTAGAGGGGACTAATTTGGCACTTTTTAATATTTTTAATGAAAATAGAGAAAGTTTTTTTATACCCCCCCCTCTTCAAAAAAGACTTTTTCTAGTCTTTTTTCGAAGCATTAGGGAAGCAAGGGGTACTTAACAATTAATTAAACCGGACGTGAATGTGATTCACGAATGTCATCAAAGACAAACTCGGAGAATTTTTTTTTATTTAATGCAGTATTACTCTTATTAGTGTTGCCTTTACAATCAAGAGGATATTACAAACCTACTGCCACCCAAATACCAATTCATTACCCATCCTATAATATTTATTTTATGAAACTTCTTATTTTGCTTCCCTATGTTCTGTATTATAAATCATACCATTCACCTATGTGTATTATAGACCTTTTTAATTTAGTAAGTTCCTTCTTCGTAGATGACTGAACAAAAATCAAAATTCCGCAAGATTTTTTGTTTTTTCGTTAAAGCAAATGAAGATCTGGTGAATGACAATATCATTCTTGTCTGAACAAAATTAATGCAAAATGTATGTGTTTTCTCATAACTGAAGATGCATTGAACTTTTAAGGTGCCCAATAAACTTTCCCGGATTGACGCATTCCCGGTACGATGCATTTTCCCGGCGTTCCAACGCCGGGCAAATGAATACCAATATCAAATAAGCCAGAGACAGTTTGATTTTCAAAGGAAATCATGTTTCTATTGAGCAATTTGTTGATCTTAAAAAAAAAAAAATCTAGGATAGTTGCATAAGTAGTTCCTTTTTATTTAAAATGCATGATTGGACGAAATGCCAAATGTCTCCTTTTCAGACCCCAAACTGTCACCCGGGATGAAAAATTGTCACAAAAGCAATTTTTAGGACTCTCTTAAGTTTTAGCGCTACCTTCATCATAAAATACTATTTCAACGAATATAATTGAAACAAATATATTTTAAAATTTTCCAATAATTAGAAAAAAATGTATTATTTAAAGCTTTTCTATAACATTTATAAATATGGTTATATTTTTAAGCTTTCTATAGTTAGCCCTTTGGTTAATTTGTTAGAATTTCTTTTCCAAGGGTAGGATCATTAACGTGTGATTGTTTATATTATTGTTTTAGAGAGGATCAATATCTAAAAGTTTGTGAGGTTGGAATAAGCTTATTTAAAAAAAAACTCTTTGTTATGTAATGGCCTTTCGAGTTTTAGACTACCTCTGTGTGTCTTAAGTATGAAACTTAGATGATCTAGAACTCAGGTAGCAAAAATTGGAATAAGTCATTTCAGTTTTCTTTTTTAAACAGACTAGCCTACCTACTTACCTAGCCTACAGACTAGGTTTCACTTTTATAAAACACATATTTTGAAGGTCATCAAAGGTCAGGGCTCTCTAGAGGAAGAAGGAGTGGAGGTAGTAGGCTACTTCAAAATACATTCCTGAGATATAGCCTACTTTAGCCTGTAGACCCATCCCTGAAAGTTTCATTTTCCTAACCTAACCTCTTTCTGAGATAGCAAGAAGTCAATTGACTAGAATTTTACCAGATCTTACACTAAGTTTTAGCTTAGACTTAAGTTACCAGTAGGCTACTCCAAAAGTGACTAATTGGCTAGACTAGGCTAGTTAAAACTGTCTGAATACATCCTAGTCTAGGAATTTTTTTTGAAATTTTGGGGCAGTTAATATTGCTTACCTACAAACAAAGTGAACATAGCCTACAGTAAAATTCAGTATACCTTTATATTAACAGCAAGCTCAGATAATAAGAATCAAAATTACATGTAGAATAAGAATTTCATTCTGAATCCAAAGACCTTCAAATGGGGTCACTTTGTACTACTTTTCACACACTTTAGTCCATAAATTAGTATACAGGTTGATAATAAGGCACAGTTTTTAGAGTTCTGAGGCATTATTGCATAAGCCTAGGGTCCCAGCTTAACATAAAGAAACAATTCTTGCTTTACAAAATGTGGAATAGGCCTATTCAATATATTCTGCTAGGGAAGAACTTTTATCTTCACTATGTTCCTTATTTTTCTATCACATTTCTAAATATTTTTGTCTACTCTCTAAGCCTTGAAATTTGTTTATAAACAAACACCATCTAACTAATATTATCTTACTTAACCTAATTTATCAGTATTTGTCTATTAATATTTATTGTGAGAAATTGTTAGATGGCCCTGATGTTGTTTAATTACATTCATATAGGCTATTACTTGAAAATGGGAAAATGCAATTGAATCCATGTTTATTTTTCAGAACTTTGTTACCAAAAATTGTTCAACAGTGAATGAAGCAAAAGTAAAGGCTCTCCCCCTGCAAAATGTGTCAACTAGGATTATTCTGCATTTTATGAAGCAAAAATTATTTTCTTACTAAATATTTACAAAACAAAACACATGAGACTTCAATTGGCTATGATATAGATTGTTTAAAAGGAATTCTTCTCTCCTGGTGGTTGAATAGGACAATTCCAGATTTTTGAAATCCTGATATCATATTTGCTGCTCCATTACCTTCAAGGTCATCCAGAAGCTCCTTCAACAACCTCAGAAATCTCCTTTGGGAAGGCCTGTGCTTCTTGAGCCTTTACCTTATTTGAACCTAAGCACTGTCTTTTGCCATGCTATTTTCATTGGACAAAAGTAAGCAACATAGTGACTTGAGTTGCTGTCAGTAAGACAAAACTAATGGTGTTGTTTTTGCACATTTTGAGAACAGACACACTGATATGTGATGACAAGTTATCAGAAATAATTATTTCCATCTTTTTCTTTGGTTTAAGAAGCAATAGATTTTCAAAAAGGTCTTTAAAGCAAATTGCAGCAAAATCATCCCAACTTTGACCTGTTGTATTGTGTACCTTTGGGGTCATTCTCTGTCCATAAGGACAGTCCTTCAATTTTGAATACAACATTAATGGGATTATCTCCCAAACTGTATTCACACATCATGAGTCAAATTGGTATTTTGAAGCATTGATGACTCTCTCTGGATATTTGCTTCCACCTTTTGTAAGAATTTTTTTTATCCTGGATCATCTGTAAGGTTTGTCTTGTCAAAGCTATAGGCATTCTCAGGGTCAGTACCCCTAAACTCTATCTTCAAATAGTTTAAATGCTCCCTAATGGTATATGGCCCTACCTCTGCTCTTTTTCTTTTGATGTTACTAGCAAATCTTTCACTTATAGCTGAATATCTTTTCAAGAAGATTCTTGTCCATCCTATTCCTGGTAGATTTCCATGAAACTTTTTGACAATTCTACTACATTTATCTAAATAACTTCACTAGAAATTGATGGTTATACCAGTCCAATGGAAAGTCACTCTCTGATATATGGCACACAGTATAGACCAAGAATTTCACCTCTACCCTGTTTAATATAGTGGGCCAGCTAATGTCCTCTGGGTGGTGTTTTCCCAGTTTGTTTATGAGGGTACTTCTGGGGACTCCATACTTCTTAGCAGTTGCTCATTGGGTAATTTTTCCATTCTTAATCTCTCTCAGAGGATTCTCAATTATCTGTGGTTTGACATAAGTCCTGCTCCCAGCTGTCTCCTTGGATTTCTTGGCATCTTAGAACTTATTAACCTCAGAAGAAAGACATATAAGCTGATTAGTACAAAACTATCTGTTGACCAATACTACCTCATCTTACTTGTAAAAAATGACAGTTTTTGGCTCTAAACCATAAGAGACCTAAATATGGGTTGTTTTCCAAAATTCTCTCAGTTTTTGTGTCTCAGATCCATGGCAAACAGCTTATTTGAAAAAAGAATTCAACTGGCTTATGTACAAGTGTAACTATGGAATACACTTGGTTGGTGATATAGAAAATGTAAAATTGTACTTTTCAATTTTTTTTATTTCTTTATAATAAACAAACTGATCTTGTAATTTCAGCTAGTTCAGAGATTCCAACAATCAATCAATTTATTGCTGATCTGTCAACGAATCAAAGGAGGGTTTGTAGTCCTAGTGATGGACCAAGAGAAAAAATAAAAGAGAAAATAAACAATAACAAAAAGAGAGATTACAATCAACAAACACAAACATAACTACATACTACAGTTGATTGCAAGGGCTTTGTTGCATAGGCACAACATTTGATAGCTTCTCTGATGGTGTGTGAAAGCACAGGAAGGCTGGCCCCCAACCCCCCATTGCACTTCCTGGCTGAAGGGCCAAGAAACGGAGATCAGCACTGCCAGTATGGACTGTAAAGTCTAATGCCATATCCTTTACCTTTTTTTTTCTCTGATGGAGGTTTATGTATGTACTTGTAGAAGACCAACATGGATGCCATGTCAAGGCTTTCCTGGATCAACCATGGGGTTTTAGCTTTCATGTTGCCAGAGGTTGCTGCATGAACTGCTCTATTTTGCATCTGTTGGAGTTGAGCAATGTGGCTTTAGGTGGACCAGCAAAGAGAGGACATGCATATTCCATGACAGGTCTGATGTACAAAATGAGAAGTGGAAGAATATGGTATGCCTAAAATCCAGAATTTGCCACTTTCTGCTATTTTGGAAAGGTGCTATTAAGGGACGGATATACAGACTAAAGCAAGTTCTGGAAGGTATTTTGAAGTACCTACAGTAAAATCCTAGACAAACTACTTTTTGTTATCTCAGAAAGGGGTTATGTTAGGGAAATGAAACTTTCAGGGATAGATCTACAGACTAAAATATCTTCTAAAAAGGTATTTTGAAGTACCTACTTCTAATCCTCCTCCATCTAAAAGGCACTACCCTTTGAAAATCTTTGTTTTATAAAAGTGAAACCTTGCAAAATAGACCTTCTACTTAAATACAGTAGAAGTACATTTTGAGTGAAAAGGGGTATGGGGGGATGTGGCTGCCCTCTGACCACTTTTGAATCTTTAAAAGGGCACTGCAACTTCAATTGAATGAGCCCCCTCCAAAGTTTATATGACCATCCTTCCTATAAGGAACTTATATATTAACAATGAGCAAGCTGTGGAGGCAGGAAGGGTGGTTGTCAAACCCAGAGGCATGGTTATTAAACTTTAGACTTTTTTGAACAAAATGGCTGTCTCAAAATCTTGTGGATATATTTGGGAAGAAAAGGCATTGAGGGGAGGGAGGGCTAGTTGCCCTCTGATCACTTTAAACTCCTAAAAAGGCTATTAAAATTCCTGATTCCCATTAGAACGAGCCCCTTTAAAATTGGCTTAAAAATGACTAGTAAGTTATACAAAGCAATTTGATTCCAAGTCAGAAGAAAAATTGATTTGAATCAACGTTTAGTTGAAAATGTAGTCTTTAAGCAGCTTAGTGAAAAAAAGAAGGCATAACATGGTATAATTGATTTGAAAGTTTTTTACCCAATTAGGATAATTATGACAGATCAGTGCTTATGGATTATGTAAACAATGTCAAGCAAATTTTGGTGCTAAGAAAATGTGCTATTTAATTTTACAAAACAGCACAATTTGGTATTTTTCAACATTTAGCAAAAAAGGGAGCTTTTAGTAGAACAAGTAGCATAACAGAAAAAGGAGAAGGCATAGCATGGCTGAATTTACTTTAATTTTTTTTATTACACTGACAAATCAATGCTTGTGGATTATAAAACTTCAACAAAATGGGTTTGTAATCAAATAGTAAGTTTGAAACCTATTTTTCAACCCTTTTTTTATACCCGAAAATTATTATCACCAAGGGTCCATAAAGGGCTAAAATTGAATTTCCAAGTAAAGTAATTATTATATTTGGAAAGATGCAACAAAAAAGGCATCAAGTGGTACGGTCACTTCATTTGTAGGTCAGTAATGTTGGCGGCCCTAAATTTACCTTTTTTTGGTAACGCTGGAGATCTAGGACTCTTCTGAAGGGAAATCTGACAAAATAAAAATAGAATCAATAAAAACTTATTTTATTAATAAAATAAATACTTATTTTATGATCTTTCCAAGTATCATGCTTGCTTTTCTGTCAATGCATCCTACTCTCCCTGATGGTCCCTGATGTAGCCCTAGTATATATAGTCTATGAAATAGAAGTAAAACATAATACAAGTTTAGTGGCCTCTCTCTTCTGAAGGAAACATGCCAAACAAAGAAATATAGAACCATTAGGTTCTTATTTTAAAGTACTTCCAAATATCATGGTTGGTTTTCTGATAATGGAGTTGATCATGACTAGCAGATGCAACCATGGAAGACAGAGTAGGGTGCATCCAATTTGAATCTTTGCCAGTACTCATCAGTGCCATTTCAGGATTTACCTTAGTTACTGGACAATGCGATTTAAGGTAAAGAATGATATCATCAGAAACACAATAATGGAATATATTATTAGGGCTATATCCGGGATCATCATGGAATAAGGTGCATTTTTAGAAAACCACAGTATTTGGAAATAGCATATGATAAGGAATCTAATGGTACTACTTTTGTTTGTTTACCATTTTTCTTTCTATTGTTATCCATATTATCAAATAGTGTTCAGTATCCAGCAGACCTGAAATTCTTTATAATCAGATATAGGGTATATTATTAATAATAATTTATTTGTGACCCACTTGAAACAGCGGAGTATAAAACAAACACACAGAAAAAAAAAACTTCTGACAACACATTAAATTACTGTAGAAAACATTTTAGAAGACAGAGTCAGATAGTTTCTGGTGTAGCACTTTAAGTTTATTTAATAAATCTGGAGCCCTGAAATTTGTTACCATATCACTGTTCTTGTACTAGGGAGGAAGATACAACAAAAATTGGAGGAAACGAAAATAAGATGACTTGAGCCTTTGACATATCAAGAAATTGGTTCACAAAGGAAACAAAGCATCAGCAAATGCAAAATAATAGAAAAAACATATTGATTATGGCTTGGATCATCATGGGGGGGGACATTGTAAAAAAAAAAATCAACCATGATATTCAGAAAGTGCATTAAATAAGGAATCTAGTGGTCCTGTTTTTACTTTATTAACATTTTTCCTTCAGAGAAGCCCAATTCTCTGGTATTACCCTTGGCTTAACATTTTAACTTAAACAAAAGTGACCCTTACATCTTAGATTATTCAAATATATTTATTCTGAATCTTTGATCAGAGTATCATAGAAAAATAATCAAGATGTTGTGACATCAATCTGTTTTAGATTATGCAGCTAAAGTCAAAATGAAACACAGTTGTGTATAACCACCATCAGTGGTGGTTTTGGCCTCTCTTGCACCCAGGGTTAAAATCTTGCCTAGTCTCCTCCCCAGACCCCCCCCCCCCTATGTATTTCAAAAATTTCAGGACAAACTTAAAAGATACTTTATTAGCAAAATTGTCATTTATGAATGCAAAATATGGGAAAAAATTAAAATCAATTAAAATTCTGTCTACTTACTTTTATTTTCAATGAATGGTAATGAAGATATGGAAAAATAAAATTGGATTCAATTTGCTTACACTTACTGCAAACTGTACCATCTATTTTATATTTTAATAAAGATAAAAATTTCAAAATATACCAAATTGTTATAACCATTAGACTTTATTTGAAATTTTGCACAGATTTGGACCTTGGCTCTAAGTAGGACATGGCCAAAAATTATTACTTTGAGAAGATTTGATAAGTTCTTTTTAATATTTTTCAGGGCTCTTAAAGAACACTAATGAGCATGCAAATGCAAGCACAATCCAGAAGCCATAGTGGCTATGACAGTGGACGTCAAGAGCAAACAATGATGTGGGCACAGAGCCCTTATATTAGTGACTCTGGAATTCATTCTGGTGCAACAACTAATGCCCCATCCCTCTCTGGTAAGTGACTTATTTTCCTATCATTAACACATCTTGTCCCCTTGTCATCCCCCTAAATCTAAACCATCTTAAATTTTGAAAAATATCCTTTTTAGTATTCTCATTAAAAATGTCTTTTTTTTTAGTATCTTCATTGATAAAAGAAGAAAATTCTGTCCCACAGATTTTGAAAAAAAAAAGTTTACATCCTCCTCTTCTTATATTTTTTGAGTCAATGCCATTCTTATATTTTTTGAGTCAATGCCACTATTGCTTGATATTTTTTGCCTTTTGTAATCATTGTATTATTTATTTCCCTTGTCATTTTCTCTATGCTGTTATACATTTGTTCTTCAATTCTAAAGCCTTTTGAAAGCTTATTAGCTAGAAATAATAAAGCCACATAACCTTTTTGCACTGCCATTTATAATCTCATTTTGATGCTATTTATCATATTATATCTGCCAGTCTCATCTCTATGAATATAGAGTACAATTTTGATATTTTATGAATAATTTTATATCTTTTTTATGAAAGATTTTAGTTTTGGTATGGCCTTTTATCCAGGGTGACACAGCAAGATAATAAACTGCATTATTTTTGGTTTTAAATAAAACTGGGAGATATGCTTGATGAGCTAGTTTGAGAACTAGTAAAATATAAAATGTAGTTGCATGTGCATTATCTTATCCTTTACCTCAGCACTCAGAGGCATAAAAACAACTCTTGGTATCAGTAGCCACTTAATGTTTTTGAGGAAGAGAACCTCAGCAATGAGCTTCAATATATTTTCAGATTTTATTGATTCTAGGCTAAAATATTAAGCTAATAAAGTGTGATTAGTGGCACCAATTCAGGGAAACTAGAGGGAGTTGTCTTGTAAAACTCAAGGGTGAAATTCATAGTTTTTATCATATTGTAATTTCTGCAATTTTATTTCTATTAAAATAAAGAGAAGGGCACAGCTGACAGTTAGCAAAAATTAAAGGCAAACATTTTTTTTCCATATCTTCATCATTATTCCTTGAGAATAGAACTAAGTAGACCGAACTTATTTAATTTTGATGGTGTTAGAATCAGTTGTGCAATAGGAGATGAAGGGGTATTTGCAAATGTAAAAGTGGCCAATCAAATATTATTATATTATAATATAATATTAATTTTATAATTATATTATAAATATATATATATTATTATATTATAATAATAACAATATATAATAACAATAATAACAATTTATATATATATTATATTATAATCAAATATATTATATATTAAATATTATTGTGGTGGCCAGTATTGATTGGCTGTTTAGTAAACCCAAATTAATATTAGCTAACTTCAGATTGACTGTATGATTTGCAGTTTTAATGAGCATAGAATGTGAAGAATTAGATGTAATCGGTTGAGACTAGATAATTAATAACTTCGCAGAGGCTTGAGAAAAGTCGGATTTGAACAAAGTTCGTTAAAATTTGGCCTGCAAATTTTTGGGAGACAGAGAGAGAGAGAGAGGTGGCAATCAATATTCTGCCCTGGGCGCAAGAGAGGCCAGAGCAACCACTAGCAGTGTTTTTTTGTTTTCTTTCTCAATTTACTTCAATAAAAGTGCCAAAAAAGCTATTTTTCAATGAAAAAAGAAAAAAAGGTCATAAACTTAGTTGGCAAATGCCACTAAGTGCAATGAGACAAGGAGAACTTAGAGTGAGGAAATCCCCTCTGAGACTGGTCCAAAGATGCCTTCTCATAGCAAAAAAATGTACTAAGATTGTAGTTCTTCTGTGTTTTTACTGTACAATTTGTTCTCCTTCATAAAACCTTAAAGTTCCTATTATTTCAAACAACTTTACTATTCCAAACAAAGGGAAGATAGGGTGCTGAGATATCTTTGAAACTGTATTAGGGTTATTTTACTAAAATGATCTTTGTTAAAAGAAAGCTTTGCCAAGATGTACATGGATATTAACCAAAATATATTTGAACTTTGACTGGTGGTACCAATCAAAAATAGTCATTGACTAGGTAACTTTCAACTTAATCTAGAAGTTCCTTTCCTTTGCGAAAGAAAAACTTCCAAGAATGGATCTTTAGTCCAAGGTAGGGCCAGTCAATTGTTCTTAAGTTTTATTTTTGCTGCCACCTGTAAGGCTTGAAAGATTCTGTAAACAAAGGTCTTAGCTATAATAATACCTGTCATAACTTTAAGAGAAAAATAATTCTCAATATTTGCATGAGAGTCAGTTTCTCTGGGATGCTAGGCCTTGGCAAGATTGTTCCTAGGATTTTGGTCAGATTCTAAGCCAAATTTGAGTTTTTTTTAAAGTCTAGGCCATTTTAATGGAACCAGTGAAGCCTTACAAATAGGGTAGGAGTATTGGACACGGAATACCCTATGTCACCGTTATTAGGGTTATAAAACCATTTCTGAAAGTTTTATTCTCATATATAGCAAGCAGCTTTGGAGGTTTAAGCTATTCTAATACTCATACATGTAAGAAACCTTTTAAGCCTTATAAATAGGGAAGAAGTGAAGGACATGAAATACCCTATTATGCCCTAATTTGGACTGTAAATATATATTTTCAAACTTTTATAGTTACTGACATGAATGTCAGTCTGTGTGTATAAAATGAAATAGTGACACTTGTTAACACAGTCCTTGTGCTTTGAAAAATTAAATAAAAAAACAAGTTTTTTTTAAATGAAAGTAAGGAGCGACATTAAAACTTAAAACGAACAGAAATTACTCCGTATATGAAAGGGGCTTTTCCTCCTCGACACCCCGCTCCTTACGCTAAAGTTTTTTATTGTTTTAAAAAGTAGAGTTGCGAGAAAGAATCAAACTTTAGCGCAAGGAGCGGGGTGTCGAGGAGGAAAAGCCCCTTTCATATACGGAGTAATTTCTGTTCGTTTTAAGTTTTAATGTCGCTCCTTACTTTCATTTAAAAAAACTTGTTTTTTTATTTAATTTCTGAAAGTTTTTGAATTAATGCATGTCTGATTTTGGCTCTCCGTACATAAATTATAAAAATGAAATTTGCATATTAATTCTTTTTTTGGCTAAATGGCTTTCTCTTAGTTTTGATCAGACGATTTTGAGAAATAAGGGGTGGGGAAGGAGGTCTAGTTGCCCTCCAATTTTTCGGTTACTTAAAAAGGCGACTAGATCTTTTATTTTTAACGAACGTTTTTATTAGTAAAAAAAAATACGTAACTTAAGAATTAACTTACGTAACAAACTTTTATATTCTTATATTTTTGATTATATATATGAGGGGGTTGGTCCCCTCGTTAATACCTCGCTCTTCACACTAAATCTTGTTTTATCCCAATTCTTTAAGAATGACCCCTGAATCAGAAAGGCCGTAGAATAAATAGTTGAAATTATTTAAAAAAATTTTAGCATAAAGAGCGAAGTATTTATCTCCTCCTAAATACCTCGCTCTTTATGCTAGAGTATTTTTAGAACCCCTCATATGCGTAATAATCTCTGTTCGTTTTAAGCTTTAATGCTTCTCCTTACTTTCAATTGAAAAAACTTTTTCATGTTTACATTTTCATTGTTTTTTTTATAGTAATGCTAGAAAGTCCTGCGCCCTTTTCATTGAATTTCTCTTCCCCCATGAAATATTCCTCCAAGGAAAGATTTGCATATTTATTTATTTGGCTAAATGGCTTTCCCATAGTTTTGATCGAATGATTTTGCGAAAAAAGGAGGGGAAGGAGGCCCAGTTGCTCTCCAATTTTTTGGGTACTTAAAAAGGCAACTAGAACTTTTAGTTTTTACGAACGTTTTCATTAGTAAAAGATATACGTAACTTACAAATTACCTTACGTAACAAACTTCTATGTTCGTATGTTTTTATTACGTATATGAGAAGGTTCGCCCACTCGTCAATACCTCGTTAATAACTCTTTGCATTAAAGCTTAAATTTTGTCCCCTGAATCACAAAGGCCGTAGAATAAATAGTTGAAATTACTAAAAATCCTTTAGCGTAAAGAGTGAGGTATTAGGAGGAGGTGAACCCCTTATATGCGTAATATTTTCTGTTCGTTTTAAGATTTAATGCTACTCCATACTTCCAGTTGAAAAAAAAAACTTTGTCATATTCATTTTCTCATTGTTTTTTTAAATAATGCTAGAAAATGCTGCGCCCCCTTTATGGAAATTTTCTTCCCCCATGACAAATTCCTCCATGGAAAATTTCCCCCACATAGCCCCCTCTTCTCAACCCCCCCTCCTAACCAAAATATCCCCCTGAAAACGTCTCTACATTTCCCAATAACCATTAATGTATGCAAACACTGGTCAAAATTTGCAACTTGCAGCCCCTCCCACGGGGACTGTGGGGGAGTAAGTCGTCCCCAAAGACATAGTTATAAGGTTTTTCAACTATGCTGAATGTGGGAGGGGGCATAGGTGCCCTCCAATTTTTTTGGTCACTTAAAAAGGGCACTAGAACTTTTAATTTCCGTTAAAATGAGCCCTCTCGCAAAATTCTAGGACCACTGGGTCGATATGATCACCCCTGGGAAAAAGAAAAAAAAACAAATAAATAAACACGCATCCGTGATTTGTCTTCTGGCAAAAAATACAAAATTCCACATTTTTGTAGATAGGATCTTGGAACTTGTACAATAGGGTTCTCTGATACGCTGAATCTGATGGTGTGATTTTCATTAAGATTCTATGACTTTTAGGGGGTGTTTCACCCTATTTTCTAAAATAGGGCAGATTTTCTCAGGCTCTTAACTTTTGATGGGTAAGACTAAACTTGATGAAACTTATATATTTAAAATCAGCATTAAAATCCGATTCTTTTGATGTAACTATTGGTATCAAAATTCCGTTTTTTAGAGTTTTGGTTACTATTGAGCCGGGTCGCTCCTTACTACAGTTCGTTACCACGAACTGTTTGATTTTAGTTTATTGATCTTATAAGAGCAGCATCATGGATGCAGAGTAAAAGAAAACTTTTGAAATTATTGCTCATGTCCTCACAAAATGAACATGTTGGTTGGCCAGAATTATAACCGATTAGGCTCTAATGAGCTACAGACCTAGTATGAAATAATCTGCTTAAACCACAACATTGATTGGAATAAATGATTTTTTCCCTGTGTTTTTATGGTACTGCAGGAAGAATCCAGGATTTTGACTGGGAGGGGGGGGCTGCCATAATTCTTTTTTCGCTTGACTGGTTTGTACGAATGTAAGAGAAAATTACACCCAATCCAGAGGAGCAATCGTCATCTCCTTGGTATGGCACAGTTACGACCATGCAGTGCTTTGCTAGAGAACAAAAGTAATAACTTGTAAATGGTATTACATGATTTAGATGTTATTTAAATAATCCAATAGTTACTCTTGGGCAGTGAAATATCCCCCTGAAAGTAAGTCTCGGTTTTCTTAAGCCAAGGGGAGAAGGAGCCGAAAACCAGTTTATGTGGAGCTGGTTTCATATTAAACAATATTGTTGACAAAATCCATTTAAATTAGTCAGAATTTTATTTAGTCTGAACTAATTAGTCAGTTGCAATTTAAGCTAATCAGGATTTTAATTAGTCAGAACTAATAGTCAGAATTATCATTAGTCAGAACTAATTAGTCAGCCACAATCTAAATTAGTCAGAACTAACTCTATAGTCTCATCTAATCCACAGATAATTGTAGAAGAACAAATCTCATTTTTTTTTCGCTTTTAGGGGCCTGAAAGTTGGTCAAATCGTTCTTGGGCATCCTCTAATTTTGATCAGGATTGAACTGTAACTGAGTTATGTTTCTCCCCTTTTTTTGGAAATCGTGGAAATTAATTATGCTTATAACTTTTGTCGGGTACTTTTAAACTGAATAACTTTACATATTTGGAATCAACATAAAATAGGAATTTTGCTGATGCACATACTGCATCCAAGTATACTGGCTGCTATTGGCGTGGGTTGTTTAATAACAACACTTGATTATTACAAACTCTTTACCCTTTTCAAATAATCTTAGCATGAAAATGTATTGTAATACCATGTGTTAGAGTACATTCTTTATTTAAAAAATAGTACTGAAATCTTTAAGTTAGTTTAAAAAATCGTGCTAGCCTGCGTTATTTGTAAGGATGGTAGATGTAGCGAATGTCTAAGAATAGAATAGGGAATCAAGAAGGAGTTCTGCACTTGGAAGATTGGTCTAAAGCGGGGCTCACAGCGTCAACAAAGGTAATGACGTTACAGCCCACCATAAAGTTTGTCCCGCTCACACAAGAATTTCGCCTTTTTGACTTTACAGCAATTTGTCATAGCAAGTAACTGAATTAATCAGA
This sequence comes from Artemia franciscana, assembly GCF_032884065.1. Taxonomy (NCBI): domain Eukaryota; kingdom Metazoa; phylum Arthropoda; class Branchiopoda; order Anostraca; family Artemiidae; genus Artemia; species Artemia franciscana. Next base: position 2,039,941 of record NC_088874.1, read on the forward strand.
CGTGGGGCTGAGAAAACCATCTTCTTAATTAGTTTTTTCCTTTTAATGAGTGAAGCTTTGATGAAAATATTTTTTTTTGTCTAACCCTTATTCTTTTACCTAGCAAAATATTTAAACAAGCATGTACTTTTATATATGAATATGCTGACACTTATTTTTGCGTGGTTTATTTGAAATTTTCAACATGTCTTTTGCTTTTGGCTAAATTCTGTAGACTTTTTTTTTGAAAAAGTTAAATAAAGTTCAATTTTTCCCGACAGCAATAAAGTCAACAAAGTTATGTGGAGAAAACGGTTTATTAACTTTGTGGGCAGCTTTTTAACTTTATTGACCCCGTAGGAGCCCTGAATCAGAACTAAGATTAAATAAAAGAAAAACAAGTTTAAAAAAAAATAATAAAAAAAACAACAAAATTCTAATAAAAAAAAAACCAGAAATGTTTTTTAATAATAATAAAAAAAAAAAACTTCAAGTAAGGAGCGACATTAAAACTTAAAACGAGCAGAAATTACTCTGTATATGAAAGGGGTTAACAACTCTACGTTTTAAAACAATAAAAACTTCAAACTTTAAAAACTTTAAGAAAACTTGTTTTTTTATTTAATTTCTGAATGTTTTTGAATTAATGCATATTTTGATTTTGGCTCAACCCACATAAATAAATAAAACGAAATTTGCATATTATTTGTTTTTGCTAAATGGCTTACTCATAGTTTTGATCGGGCGATTTTGAAAAAAAGAGTGGGGGAGGAGGCCTAGTTGTCCTCCAATTTTTGGTTACTTAAAAATGCGACTAAATATTTTAATTTTTTTAGGAACGTTTTTATTAGTAATAAACATACGTACCTTACAACTTAACATACGTAACGAACTTCTATATTTGTGTACTTTTATTACGTATATGAGGGGGCTCGTACCCTCGTCAATGCCTCGATCTTTACACTAAAGCTTGAATTCTGTCCCAAATTTTTAATGAATGACCCCTGAATCCCAAAGGCCGTAGAATAAATAGTTGAAATTACTAAAAATACTTTATCGTAAAGAGGAAGGTAATCTGGAGGAGACGAACCCCCTTATATGCGTAATATTTTTATGTTCGTTTTAAGTTTTAATGCTGCTCATTACTTCCAGTTAAAAATGATATTTATTTTCTCGTTGTTTTTTTTTAATAATGCTAAAAAATCTTGCGTACCCTTCATGGAAATTCTCTTCCCTCATGATAAATTCCTGTATGGAAAGATCCTCCTACGTAACCCCTCCCCCAGACCTAACCCCACTCCAACGCGAAAAAGTCCCCCTGAAAACGTCTGTACACTTCATAATAACCATTACTATACGTAAACAATGGTTTAAGTTTGTAACTTGCAGCCCCTCCCCCCGGGGACTGGGGGGATTAAGTAGTCCCCAAAGACATACTTATTAGATTTTCGACTAAGTTGAACAGAATGGCTATCTCAAAATTTTGACCTGATGACTTCGGAAAAAATGTGCGTGGGAGGGGCCCTAGGTTTCCTCCAATTTTTTTGGTCACTTAAAAAGGGCACTAGAACTTCTAATTTCCGTTAGAATGAGCCCTCTTGCAACATTCTAGGACCACTTGGTCGATACGATCACCCCTAGAAAAAAAACACGCATCCGTGATTTGTCTTCTGGCAAAAAAAAATACAAAATTCCACATTTTTGTAGATAGGAGCTTGAAACTTCTATAGTCGGGTTCTCTGGTACGCAGAATCTGATGGTGTGATTTCCCTGACTTTTAGGGGGTGTTTCCCCTATTTTCTAAAATAAGGCAAATTTTCTCAGGCTCGTAACTTTTGATGGGTAAGACCAAACGTGATGAAACTTCTATATTTAAAATTAGCATTAAAATGTAATTCTTTTGATGTAACTATTGGTATCAAATTTCAATTTTTAGAGTTTCGGTTACTATTGAGCCGGGTCGCTCCTTACTAGTTCGTTACCACGAACTATTTGATTATGATGTGAGACGAAATTGTAATGATGATAAGCCAAGTGTGAATTAGGGGGTTGTCTAGACGTCACTGCATTTTTTCCAGTGGATTTGTCTAAGGATAGTTTAAGGGACTCGTTTGAATAATTGTGTACCAAACAATAAACTATAAAACATGCGGTTCGGTCCCACTGTATATGGCTATGATTAATGAAATTATAAGGTATTTAGGACACGTTTTATAGGTAAAGTTATTGGTCACCAAAATTTGTGTTTTTTGGGTATCTGTAGCTGGTTAGGAAGTAAAAAAAAAAAAATGAATACCAGAAAGTAAAGTAGTAAGAAAATAGGGGTTCTATCGAAGGGAGTAGCGACTGAAGATCTTAATAAGATAAGATTAAGGTTATGGCGAACGTTATTTGGTAAACATTTTTTGGCAAAAATGTAAATATACCATATGAACTGATCCATATACCATTTATGGTATATGAATTTACCAGATAAATAATTACGATCTTGCCATATAAATTATATGGTAAAATTATGGGGGGAGGGGGGAGTAAATAAAATTGTTGCCACAATTGCCACTACTTCGACATACTACGTGAGCATACGTGTTTCAACCACCAAGTTTTAATAATACTGATCCGAAATAGAATATATAATTTGCTTTTTTTTTTAAAGTCAAGCCTCAAATTCTTCTCATTCCTACCGCCATAAAACTAATTAATAACAATCAGACAACATTTCTAGTATTTAATACCCAAAATGTTTTCAAGGGTTAGATAAAATCAGTTATTTATTTCGAAAAAAGATCTATCTCAGGCCCCAGAGGGCCGAATTTCGGAGTCATAACAAAAACAAAACAAGCAAAAAAAAAAAAAATAAACAAAAAAAACAAAAAAAAAACAAGAAAACTAAAACTGGTAAACAATACCAGAATGAAAATGATTACTTCTTCAAAGTAACTAAAATGTAATATCAGATTAAGTTAAAAAGGTGAAAAAATGACAAAGCCAAAAAAACTAGATAATGTATACAATTGAAAAAAACAATTTAAAGGGACATATAAAAAAGGGAGGGGGGGCAAAACATCAAACATAATACCAAACTTGGGCAATACCAGTAGGGAAAACTACTGGGATATTTTCATTTTTTCCGTAATAAAGGGGTAAAATTTTTTTTTTTTCATATCTAGAGGTAAAACAGCGAATATGGGAAAGATAGGAATGGGTTCAGAAACAACCCAAAGTCGTCGGAATCTGATTGGGAAGTGTCCATTGGGGAAAATATTTTCCGTGCAAGGATTTGCTATTGAATTTTTTTTTGAAAACCGAGACACAACAAAACTCCTGCGCTCAAGTGTTTCCAATCTGGCTTTTCTTTTAGAAGAAAAGAGTATGGAACATTTGCTTCTCTAAAAATAATTGACAGGGCTCTTTTTTGGATGGATTCAATTAAGAGCCCTGGAAATGGGAAGGAGGAGTGTGCATAGCTGTGCTGGCTCTGGGAAGCTTAGTGCTGCTTAGGGTTGTTAGTAGTAGTATTGGCAATAAGTTTTAGGGATCCAGAAATGTTGATTCACATGTGACTAAACGCAGGGCGAAATATGTAATATTTGTAGAAAAAGAAGTAAAAGTATTAGTTTGGAGTATTTAATTAGTATTTAATTAATGTATTTAACTGGTAAAATAAAAAAAAGTAAAAGTACTAATTCATACTGCCCAAGTGACTCTTTTGGTAAAAACATTAAAACAAAATAAAAATATTTAGTTCCAACATTGCATACTATATTACTTTGAAGAAGTTGGAAGGGGGTACCTGGGAAGGATCTCCCCCTCCCCTCCCTAAAGTCGGTTCAGAAAAGTGTGGGGCAAATCGAAATTAGTGCATACAACTGTCCCTTTTCTATTTTTAGACCCTACCCCCTAGCAATCTGAAACCATGATTGTTTTGGAGTCTATTGTAATATGTTAAATTTTTAGGTCGTGGTGATGAAGAAATGGATACAGGAGAGCCAATGCTGTTCGATATGGGATCCGGATTTAATGCTGGCTACACTTCTGATCAAGTTGACGGTAAGTCTATTAAATTATAGTTGCAATTAAAGCAAATTCCCATTTTGATCCTTCATATGCATCCTTCTGCTTTTTATTCTATTTACTTCTTTTTTTCCTTTTTTATAGGCTATTGATCCACTAGAAACCTATTGATAGAAAATATTTTGAAAGTTGTTATTTGATGAACAGAGCATCTACGAAAAATTATGCCTCTAGCAATATATTGTATCTATTCCCTGTATTAATATTGTGTCATATATAACTTATAACTTTTAAGTAACCTTAAATGATGATACTGACGAAACAAAAACATAAAATCTAATGATTGAAGTTTTGGCCTCTAGTTTAAATAAAATAAAAAAAAAAACAGTTTTTTAAATGAAAGTAAGGAGCGACATTAAAACTTAAAACGAACAGAAATTACTCCGTATATGAAAGGGGCTTTTCCTTCTCAACACCCCGCTCTTTACGCTAAAGTTTGACTCTTTCTCTTAACCCTACATTTTAAAACAGTTAAAAAATTTAGCGTAAAGAGCGGGGGCTTTCTCATAATTTTGATCGAATGATTTTGAGAAAAAAAGAGTGGGGGAGGAAGCCTAGTTGCCCTCCGATTTTCGGTTAATTAAAAAGGCAACTAGAACTTTTAATTTTTTACGAATCTTTTTATAAGTAAAAGATATACGTAACTTACAAAATTAGCTTACGTAAAGAACTTTTGTATTCTCATGTTTGTATTACATATATGAGGATGTTCGTCCCCTCGTCAGTACCTCGCTCTTTACACTAAAGCTTAAATTTTGTCCCAATTCATTAAGAATGACCCTGAATCACAAAAGCCGCAGAATAAATAGTTGAAATTACTAAAAATACTTTAGCGTAAAGAGCGAGGTATTAGGAGGAGGTGAGCCCCTCATATGGGTAATAATTTCTGTTCGTTTTAAGTTTTAATGCTGCTGCTTACTTCCAGCTGAAAAAAAAACTTTTTCATATTTATTTTTTCATTGTTTTTTTTTTAAGTAATGCTAGTAAATCCTGCGCTCCCTTCATGGAAATTTTCTTCCCTCATGACAAATTCCTCGATGGAAAGTTCCCCCAGCATATCCCCCTCTTCTCAACCCCTGCCTCCAACCAAAAAATCCTCCTGAAAACGCCTGTACACTTCCCAATAACCATTACTATATGTAAGCACTGGTCAAAGTTTTGAACTTGTAACCCCTCCCACGGGGACTGTGGGGGAGTAAGTCGTCCCCAAAGACATAGTCATAAGGTTTTTCGACTACGCTGAATAAAATGGCTATCTCAGAATTTTGATCCGTTGACTTTGGGAAAATAATTAGCGTGGGAGGGGGCCTAGGTGCCCTCCAATGTTTTTGGTCACTTAAAAAGGGCACTAGAACTTTTCATTTCCGTTAGAATGAGCCCTCTCGCAACATTCTAGGACAACTGGGTCGATACGATCACCCCTGGGAAAAAAAAACAAACTAAAAAACAAACAAACAAATAAACACGCATCCGTGATCTGCCTTCTGGCAAAAAAATTAAAATTCCACATTTTTGTAGGTAGGACCTTGAAACTTCTACAGTAGGGTTCTCTGATACGCTGAATGTGATGGTGTGATTTTCGTTAAGATTCTATGACTTTTAGGGGGCGTTTCCCCCTATTTTCTAAAATAACGCAAATTTTCTCAGGCTCGTAACTTTTGATGGGTAAGACTAAACTTGATGGAACTTATATATCTAAAGTCAGCATTAAAATGCGATTCTTTTGATGTAGCTATTGGTACCAAAATTCCATTTTTTAGAGTTTTGGTTACTATTGAGCCGGGTCGCTCCTTACTACAGTTCGTTACCACAAACTGTTTGATTTGAAACAAACTTAATTTGTCTAAGCTATATTTAATGTCTCAAAATGAAAATTTAATTTAGTGTTCTTTTAATAAATTTCTTTCCGTTTTTATTGATTTGTGTACTTTTATCTCATGTGAATTGGTTATTTTAATTTGATGTTTATAACATGTGCTCAAACACACACTTCTTTGGAAATCACTTTAATATATTTAATTCTGTAAGGTGGTAAAAAATTTCTATTATACATTTTTCCATTTGCTTCTTTGTATACTAAGATTTAAGCTAATATTGAATGCAAGAAATACAGTAGTTTGCCTCTTGGCGCTTTTATTGTATGTATGTTTTTAAAACCCATTGTTCAAAAAGAAAGCAGATGGATCACATTAAAACAAGGAAAGCAAAATCAAAACTTCAAAACTACAACAAACATCTATATATATAAAAATAAGTTGTCTGTGTGTGTGTTGAGTGACGTCATGTTTGTGTGTCGACTGACGTCATGTTTGTCGACTGACGTCATTATAAGGATTGAGCTGTATGCGTCATTAAGTTGTTTGTCGACTGACGTCATGTTTGTCAACTGATGAAATTACATACCGAGACACCGGGACACAAATGACGACCGGGACACAGGGAATATAAATGACGACCGGGACACAGGGACACAACTACAACGGGGACGCCGGGGGCACAGGCGGGATATATAAATGACGACCGGGACACAGGAATTGTTCAAATAGAAATTACAGACCGGGACACCGGGACACAAATGACGACCAGGACACCGGGACACAGGGAATATAAATGACGACCGGGACACTCAAAGAGAAATTACAAACTGGGACACAGGAAATATAAATGACGACCGGGACACAGGGACACATCATTAGAATAATGAGGTATAGATCTGAATACGGATTGTTTTTCCCTCGGACAATTATATGTTGCATGTTCAAGAGTCAGTAAACCTGACAATCTATTTATATGCAACATATATATTTATATATATATCTATTCATAGGTGGGACACAGGGACACAACTACAATGGCGCTTAGCTAATATGGCGCGTAACGACTTAAGCGCGCGGGGGGCTTGGGGTGGCGCGAAGCGCCCCACCAACTAGGTGTTGGGGTGGCGCGAAGCGCCACCCCAACAGCTAGTTAAATATAAAAAGAATTAGATTTTGTCATTCATCGCCAGTTATGAGTATTAAGCTAACGTATGGACTATATTTTTTCATAGGGTGCGAGCTATGGTCCGGGGAGGACATTTTATTCTAAGACGATCAGGCCCACTAAATATCGAGCAGAACTACAGATAGTACAGAATATGTGGCAGGGCTACATAAATCCTTGTGAGTAGGGCGCTACTCAAATGAGGCTGAGAATTTACAACCGTACCGTGCGACCGCCGGATTTCAATATTCATATTTTCCAACATTTACATATTTTTCAGCATTCTAACATATTTTCTCAATATAATCTAGACTAGAGTCTTAATAAACATATTTAACCATAGATCTGGATACAGTTTGAGTGGTGTATAGTAACTGTTTTCTTGCTATCTGGAAATAATTTTAACCTCTGCCCCAAGGAGAGTCTAAACACCACTAGGGATATTGATACCGCTTTGTGATCTCATGGTGTGAGATATTCTTGCATAAAGACTTAGTGGGCCCGTCCCTCGTAGACTGCTCTAAAGACTCCTTGTGAAAAAGTAAAATGGTTGCCTAAAAATGAGTTTATCTTGTATCCAGACCATCTCCCTTACTGTCAGACCCGTGTGCTTCTGTGGTGGAATGCAGCGATGTCTGGAAGCTTCAGTAACGTTTCTTCTTTTTTTCTGCAGAAATGAATTCACAATTGAGTCAAACAAGGTCTCAAAGAGTGCGCGCTGCTATGTTCCCTGAAACAATGGACGAGGGAATGGAGATACCATCTACTCAAATTGAAGGTCAACCAACAGCCGTACAAAGACTCTCGGAGCCTTCACAAATGCTCAAGGTAAGACAGTATACTTTTATTTCTATTTCACAAATTCTGAAATGGTCTGTTGATATTTTCTAATCATTTGTTTTTTGTATGTGTTTAATGTCGAATGTACAAAAAGGTGGCAGAAAAAGAATACGAAAGGGAATAAAAAAAATATCTGACTTGGTCTGAATTGGATTTGTGATAGTTAAGAAATCTGTGTTGATCTATGTACAGGAATTTATTTCAAAAGAGAGGCGCTTTGGTTTTAGGATAAAGGGTACAAAAATATTCTCTGGAAGACTGCTTGTTAAAATTTCCAGTTCTGGGTTCATTCTTGGTAAGTGGTTTTAAAAGAAGCAAAGTATATGATGCTGTTTAGTTTTATTTGAATGATTCTGAATTCAGAAGCTGAGTCAGTGGTTTTGATTCACGGAAGTTGGGGGGGGGGTAATTTTGTTTCTTAAATTTCTACTAGGGCACCAAAAACGGCTATTTTTCTTGATTTTCCAATGGAAACAGAAAAAAAGGTGTTTTTCACAATCTAGGGTGGAATTTTGGCGTACCAATGCCCAACCTGGCCCCCTCCCTACCCAATTGACGCAACTGAGGAGAGTAAAGATCTTAAGTTTTAGTGTGTTTAAGTGCGAAGATCTTAATAACAAAAAAGTAATTGAATCAAGTGGATATTTACAGAGCTGTTTTGTCAGTGTTTTCACATAAAGATAAATCCTAATTACAACAATTCTGTTTTGAACAATGTGCAGACACAAAGTTGCAGTGTGCAGACATTATTAACTTATCAGGTTTTTGTAAGGAAATGGAACATTCGAAACTTGAATTTTTATTTCTTGAAAGTATTCTTTATTTATAGTATTTGTTACTTATTATCGATTTGAATGTCCCTAAACTTGATGTTTATAATTTTTTTCAGCCTGGCAGCCTGGGCCGTATCCAGCAAGAAACTACCTGATTTGACCCCCCCCCCCTTCCGTCAAAGGAATGACTGACTTGTAAAAAAGTAACAAAAATGCATATAATAAATTTTTGATGGGTTTTGTAAATTTTTTCATCCTCCCCCCTCCTCTGAACAAAAATCCTGGATATGGCTTTGCTGGCGGCAGTAACATCAAACACAATGTTGAGTTGAAAAAGTTGAGTAACAGGTATAAGATAATTGTTGATAAAAAAAAGGACATAGATACTATTGTTATTTATGTAATTATTTTAAGTTTTTCTTTCCTTTTTACGTTTAATATTATGCTGATTTGCTCCTGGTAAGCGATGGTAGATGGTAGACAATTTTTTATGGCACTTGATATTAACCAAGTGATATATAGCAATCGCAAATTCTGTCGGCCTGTCTGTCAGTCTGTCGGTCTGTCTGTCTGTCGATCCCGGTTTTGCTACTTTATGCACTTCCAGGTAAGCTAGGACGATGAAATTTGGCAGGCGTATCAGAGACCGGACCAGATTAAATTAGAAATAGTCGTTTTCCCGATTTGACCATCTGGGGGAGAGTGGGGGGCCCGTTAATTCGGAAAAAATAGAAAAATTGAAGTATTTTTAACTTACGAACGGTTGATCAGATCTCAATGAAATTTGATGTTTGGAAGGATATCGTGTCTCAGAGCTGTTATTTTAAATCCCGACCGGATCTGGTGATATTGGGGGGGGGAGTTGGGAGGGGAAACCTAAAAACTTGGAAAACACTTAGAGTGGAGGGATCGGGATGAAACTTGGTGGGAAAAATAAGCACAAGTCCTAGATAGGTTGGACAAGTCCAACCTATCTAGGTTGGTCAATCATGGACAAGTCCATGATTGACATAACCGGAACGGATTCGCTCTCTTTGGGGTAGTTGGGGGGGGGATTGATTCTGAAAAATAAAAAAAATGAGGTATTTTTAACTTACGAACGGGTGATCGGATCTCAATGAAATTTGATATTTAGAAGGAACTCGTAACTCAAATATCTTATTTTAAATCTCAACCGGATTCAGCGTAATTGGGGGGGGGCAGTTGGGGGAACCGGAAATCTTATAAAATACTTAAAGCGGTGAGATCAGGATGAAACTAGATGGGAAGAATAAAAATAAAAACCTATCTAAGATACATGACTGACATAACCGGACCAGATCTGCTCTCTTTTGGGTAATTAGAAAAAATGAGATATTTTTAACTTACGAACGGGTGATCGGATTTCAATGAAATTTGATATTTAGAAGGATATCGTGTCTCAGAGCTCTTATTTTAAATCCCGACCGGATCTGGTGACATTGGGGGGGGGGGGGTTGGGAGGGGGAAACCTAAAACTTGGAAAAAACTTAGATTGGAGGGATCAGGATGAAACTTGGTGGGGAAAATAAGCACAAGTCCTAGATACATGATTGACATAACCGGAACGGATCCGCTCTCTTTGGGGTAGTTGGGGGGGGGGGGCTAATTCTGAAAAATTAGAAAAAATGAGGTATTTTTAACTTACGAACGGGTGATCGGATCTCAATGAAATTTGATATTTAGAAGGATATCGTGTCTCAAAGCTCTTATTTTAAGTCACGACCGGATCTGGTGACATTGGGGGGAGTTTGGGGTGGGGGAACCTAAAATGATGGAAAACGCTTAGATTGGAGGGATCGGGATGAAACTTAGTGGGAAAAATAAGCAGAAGTCTTAGATACGTGATTTACATAATTGGAACGGATCCGCTCTATTGGGGGGGGGGTTAATTCTGAAAAATTAGAAAAAATGACGTATTTTCAACTTACGAAGGAGTTATCGGATCTTAATGAAATTTCATATTTAGAAGGACCTCGTAACTCAGATCTCTTATTTTAAATCTCAACCGGATCCAGCGTAATTTGGGGGGGGGCAGTTGGGGGTACCGGAAATCTTTGAAAATACTTAAAGCGGTGAGATCAGGATGAAACTGGATTGGAAGAATAAAACCTGTCTAAGATACGTGACTGACATAACCGGACCGGATCTTCTCTCTTTGATGGAGTTAGAGGGGGGGTAATTTTGAAAATTGAGGTATTTGTAACTTACGAAAGGGTGACCAGATCTTAATGAAATTTGATATTTAGAAGGATCTTGTGCTCTAAAGCTCTAATTTTAAATTCCGACCAGATCCTGTGACATTGGGGGGATTGGAGGGGGAAACCGGAATTCTTGGAAAACGTGAAAATGGGGTATTTTTATCTTACGAATAGGTGATCGGATCTTAATGGAATTTGATATTTAGAAGGAATTCATGTCTCAGAGCTCTTATTTCAAATCCTGACCAGATCTTTTGACATTTGGGGGAGTTGGAGGGGGAAATCTTGGAAAACACTTTGAGTGGAGGAATCGGGATGAAGCTTGGTGGATAGAATAAGCAAATGTCCTTGATACGTGATTGACGGAACCGTACTGGATTCGCTCTCTTTGGGGGAGTTGGGGTGAGGGGTTCAGTGATTTGGCAAGTTTGGTGCTTCTGGACGTGCTAGGACGATAAGAATTTGTAGGCGTGTCAGGGAGCTGCACAAATTGACTTGATAAAGTCGTTTTCCCAGATTCGACCATCTGGGGGGCTAAAGGGAGAGGAAAAATTAGGTATTTATAACATACGAGTGGGTGATCGGATCTTAATGAATTTTGATATATAGAAGGACATCGTGACTCAGAGCTTTTATTTTAAATCCTGACCGGCATTAAGCCTCTTATTTCCCTTTTAAATCAATCTATTGATTCAAAGAATTTTGTTAGAGCTCATACCATATGATCTCTTTGCTCTTAGCTCTTCATGCCTCGTCACAAGTGCCATATGAGCTCTTAGCTCTTGTTTTTTCCTGGAAGTACATTTTCGCTTTGCCATCTTATTAAATATAATTTTTAATGCATTTAGCGATAAGTGTCAACGCCAATAGTTAAAAATTATTTTGGAAGAAAGAGCCAACTGAACGTAAAAAAAATATCTTAGTATTTTAGAATAATGCTCAAAATAAATTTGCTTGTTGATAATTACCCGTGATACCTAAAAATTATTTTTCTTTTCTCAGTAATGGCTCAAATGGGACGCTGAAAAGCGATAAGTAGATCATGCAATAATTTTTGTTTAGTTAAGAATATAGTTTACTCATACATTAAACGTTGCTGCTGTCGGGTTTTCAACCTCATTACTATTGGAGTTACATTAGATTTGGTTTCATTTGGTCTTGATGGAACTAATGAAAGACTACGTCGAATATTAGTGTTGGATTAAACATTCATATTAAACTGTTTAGCTGGCTTTTACACATTAAAATGCTCTTTACTTACTTTAAAATTTTAATTCATTTTTTATTTTTCAAAAAATATACAACTTTTTTCTGTTTCGGTGCCAAAAACTTGTCTCGAGAGTTCAACAGAAGACTGCGTTGCGATATGACATGTAATTTCTTTTAATATGCGTATGTATATGTATTTCTTTTTATTAATCGTTTTGGAAATTAAAAAAAAAGTTGTCGGCTATGTTGCGAGGCTTAGAATTGACCTGTAAGGAGTAAAGCAAGGAATTGAGAGACTATCTCTTTAGCTTTTTAGAAGTTGTCTCTTTTTTTTAATCCATTGCTAATCCAAAGGGATTCCACAAATAGTTGGAGTTAAGAAAATCCCTGCTTTACCTTTATTCTTGTTTGGTGAATATTTGGGCTAAAAATAACTGCCGTTATGATTCAACAAGGGGTCGGAGACACTCCCATGCATCTTGTTTACCTTTTTAGAAACTGGGAAAATGCGTCAGGTCCAAAACTGACCTGAAAGGAGTCCAACAGCGAGTCGGGAGGTAGTGACGAACCTCTTCCTGGTCATAAATTAATTTTTTGGATTAGGGACAAGATTTAAGGATTTTCAACAAATAAATGTCGTTTAAACACTTATATTTTACCCCAAAAACTTTTTTATAAATGCCAGGAAAATTCTAGTTTGTTTAGAAATCTCTCATCCCTAAATAATGTTTCTGCCCTATATATCTCGCATAAGAAAAAGTCTTCGGCATTTTCTTAGAAGGAACATAGTAAAGAACGAACCACGTAGTAAAGGACGATTCTTCGTCTTTCTCGTAACGACGTATCAGATTAACGACGCTTCTTGACTACTAAGGTCCCTGCGTCGGCCCTGCAGTGCGTTGCTGCTGCATGATTCGATCTCTGGGTCCCGTATTACCATGCTAAGGTCAAACCCACTGCGCCACCATAGGACACCTTCTTTGTCTTTCTCATTTCTATAAATTTAGCTTTTTAAAAGTTCGGCCTTTTCTTAGAAGGAACATAATAAAGAACGAACCCCGTAGTAAAGGACGAACCTTCGTTTTTCTCATTTCTATAAAATGCTAGTTACCTAATACTCCTGCTAATAGGTTGAGTTTAACCCCTTCTTATATTTTTCTTTATATTTTCTGCTTTTTCAGCATGCTGTAGTTAACTTGATTAATTATCAAGACGATGCCGATCTAGCAACTAGGGCCATTCCTGAACTTATTAAGCTGTTGAATGATGAAGATCAGGTTGTTGTAAGCCAGGCTGCAATGATGGTACACCAATTAAGCAAGAAGGAGGCTTCTCGTCATGCTATAATGAACAGCCCACAGATGATCCAAGCCTTGGTTCGTGCTCTAGCTGCTACCAACGATCTTGAGACGACTAAAGGAGCTGTTGGTACTCTGCATAATTTGTCACATCATCGACAAGGTCTGCTGGCTATTTTTAAGTCCGGTGGAATACCTGCTTTGGTTAAGCTTCTAAGGTATGCACTTGCTTGACATTTTTTTATGTATTCTGATTAATATTATGTTTTTATTTAAAATTTCAAATACACTATTTTGTATTAATCAGTTTTGTTAGTTAATTTATTGATTTTTGAATTATCTATGGTTAAGCAATTCATACGAATCAAAATTAATTTATTAATTACTTAATATTAATTTGATAAATATTAATTTACGCATTAATGTTTATATTTATTTTAATAATTTATTGGTATAATTAATCTAAATTAATATTAATACACATGCTTATAATTTTTTTTATTTAACGTTAAAAAGAAGAAAGATTAGCTGGAATATCTTAGGAATGGGTAAAGGTATTGAGTTGACATTTTCAGGGAATGTTGAGGGGGATAAACAGAGCTGTTGGTACTCTGATAAGATGATACTCGAGTATGGTACGCCATAGACCAAGGTTTCTGGCTATTTTTAAGTCTGGGGGAATACCTGCGTTGGTTAAGCTTCTAACCTGCGCCCTTGCTTGTCATTTTTTTATTCGTAATTTTAATTTACGCCGATATTATGTATTAACATAAACATGTATTGATATACTATTAATTAATCAGTTTTATTTATTATATAACTGTAATTCTTATTTAATTATATGTATTTAGTAATCTTATTTAGTATTATTTATTAATACTAAACTTGATGCATGTGAAGTTTAGCATATGCATATCATCATTTTTTGATATGCATGCATATCATCATTTTTTTTTTATCTTTAATATTAAAAAACAAAAACACCCCTACCCCCTGACCCATCCTGAAGAAATCCTTAAAAAACAATGTATTTTGGCCCATTATTGATTTATCCTTCGTTATTGCAGCAACTTTAATATCAAACCAGTTCATGTGCTTTTCTTATCTGTTAATCCTTTCTTAATTTAGGTTCTTATAACCTGATAAAATCCTCTTTCCTACCCCGATATAATTTTCCACTGAAAGATGTAGAAGAACTTTCACCCTGTGTATAGTTGATATCCTATATAAGTAAATTACCCCCTCCCCCTTTTACCTTACAATTGTTTAATATTTATTGTAAAATTTTTTAGTTTTTTCTGTATTTTCTTTTACTAGATTGTGTTTTTGTATTTTTTAGGCATAAGACCAATTGTCCTTGTGTTTTTAATTGGTTTTACCTTTTAATTCTGCGAACTTCTATCGTTGTTAACATATTTTACAACCTATCTTTGAAATTTTGATGATTTTTTCCTGGCCAGCTGCATTAATTGCTTTTTTTGCATGTGTGTGTTAATTGACTCTTAGATGTGAATTTGACTCATCTGGCTTGTGATAGCCATTTTTCAGAAATAAGATCTAATCTTATAATTCATTTTCTCTAATTTCTAGTTCACCGGTTGAGTCAGTCCTATTTTACGCAATCACGACCCTTCATAATTTACTACTACATCAAGAAGGAAGCAAAATGGCCGTAAGAATGGCCGGTGGTCTGCAAAAAATGGTCGCTCTTCTTGACAGGAATAATGTAAAGTTTTTGGCCATAGTTACCGATTGTCTTCAAATACTGGCTTATGGTAATCAAGAATCCAAGCTAATCATTTTGGCAAGTCAAGGTCCTGCTGCCCTTGTCAGAATATTAAGGACTTATACCTATGAAAAGCTGCTGTGGACCACCTCTCGAGTCCTCAAAGGTACGTTATTTCAATTTGAAAATTATATTTAGAGGGGAAAGCTGTGGCGTTGTTAGCCTTACTTGACATGGATGCCAGGATGATTCTACGGTATATAGATGACTTGATGTAGACAGGTACACCACGTCTTGCGGTAGATATTTTATTACCACAACGTGTTACTAAAACTTTAAGACTTATAGATTTTATTAATTAAAAATTATATTTAACCAACAAAGCTGTGATATCTTCGATATTAAGATGTATGGACTTTCGGACGATCTTGCATGGATTCGTGGACAATAGCTTGTGGTAGATATTTTAGTGATAGTCTTTAAGTATTGGTTTGTGGTATTGAAGAGTCCAAGCTGATTGTTTCAGTCACACGAGGCCTCTACTACCCTCCTCAAAATACTACGGACTTGCACTTATAAAAGGTGGACAATTTCCGCCTCTTGAGTTGTTAAAGATTATATTAATTAAAATTTTTATTTAAGGCCGTGATTAATTGAACTGATGGAACTCGAAAATCCCATGTTAAATGTAAAGATTATATTTAAAAAGTACTCAAGTATTCATTGGCGGAAGATGCCGCTTTTAATATCAGGCCATAGCTTCTTGAAGATCCTACAAAATGTTTGAAAGGATTTTGCTCTATTTCCTCTAATTGCTTAGAAATCTTAGAAAATGTCTAGGTCTTTTTCACAACTGTACTCTATGAAGGCTATTACTTTTGGAACAAAATCGGTACTATCATGAGCAGAAGACAATAACCTGTAAGATGATTGGAACCATTTTTCGATGTATTTTCCTGTTTTCTAACAGTTCCATAGAATATTTTCAGCTACCTGAAATTTTTACAAGTCGGTTGCCAGAAAGAAGCGTCTCAGATCGCCGATAATAGCCCCTAGAGACCAAAATGACAAGCTGGTTTAATCAGCTGCTTTTTAATAGTGTGAAATTTTCATAAATTAGTTCAATGCAAAGAAGAAACCTAGAAATAAGAAATAGTCAAGAGCCTTCAGTAAAGTTGTGCACACAAAGCCGAAATAATGGGGTAAATTGAATCAAAGCGAGGTATGCAACTGCGAAACTGCGAAAAATTTGGGGATAGGCGAGTGGATAAAGAACCGAAAAGAGGCTAAGGCGGACTATTGCATGGAAGTTGGAAAGAATGGACTAGTCAACCTCAAACGAGGCCACGAAGT
This sequence comes from Artemia franciscana, assembly GCF_032884065.1. Lineage (NCBI taxonomy): Eukaryota > Metazoa > Arthropoda > Branchiopoda > Anostraca > Artemiidae > Artemia > Artemia franciscana. The sequence continues at coordinate 2,056,394 of NC_088874.1, forward strand.
ACAATGTCAGCTTGAATGTGCTCAGCTAGATACTTGCTTTTTCATGATTTTTACCCAGAAAGACTTCTACATTGAAAAGATAGAACGCGATCCAGGCTTTTGGACCGAAAAGATTTTTCCCAAGCTGAAAGGATTCTTCATGGATGCTTTGATCCCAGAGCTTGTTGATCCCAGATTTCCACGGGGGCTTCCAATATGAGAGCAGGAAATTCCAATACAGGAAAATTTATTTTCCTTACATTCTATCCTTCTTTGTATTTACATACTTAATTGTATTGTCATTTGAAATAAAATACCTTTGTTTATCCTCCAACTTGCTTGTCCTCCAACTTTATCAAACAGTTCGTGGTAACGAACTGTAGTAAAAGAGCGACCCGGCTCAATAGTAACCAAAATTCTAAAAAATGGAATTTTGATACCAATAGCTACATCAAAAAAATCGCATTTTAATGCTGACTTTAAACATATAAGTTTCATCAAGTTTAGTCTTACACATCAAAAGTTACGAGCTTGAGAAAATTTGCTTTATTTTAGAAACTAGTTGGAAACAACCCCTAAAAGTCATAGAACTCTACTGTAGAAGTTTCAAGCTCCTATCTACAAAAATGTGGAATTTTGTATTTTTTGTCAGAAGGCAGATCACAGATGCGTCTTTATTTTATTATTTTTTTTTTTTCAGGGGTGATCGTATCGACCCAGTGGTCCTAGAATGTTGCAAAAGGGCTCAGTCTAACGGAAATAAAAAGTTCTTGTGCCCTTTTTAAGTGACCAAAAAAATCGGAGGGCACCTTGGCCCCCGTCCCACGCTAATTATTTCCCCAAAGTAACCGGATCAAAATTCTGAGATAGCCATTTTATTCAGCGTAGTTGAAAATCCTTATAACTATGTCTTTTGGGACGACTTACTCCCCCACAGTCCCTGTGGGAGGGGCTACAAGTTACAAACACTGACCAGTGCTTACATATAGGAATGATTATTGGGAAGTGTACAGACGTTTTTAGGGGCGTTTTCATTTGGTTGGGGGCAGGGGTTGAGAAGAGAGGGATATGCTGGGGGAACTTTTCATGGAGGAACTTGTCATGGGGGAAGACAATTTCCATGAAGGGAGCGCAGGAATTTCTAGTATTATTAAAAAAAAAAAACAATGAAAAAATAAATATGACAAAGTTTTTTCAACTGAAAGTAAGGAGCAGCATTAAAACTTAGAAGGAACAGAAATTATTACACATATGAGGGGCTCCCCTCCTCCTAATACCTCGCTCTTTACGCTAAAGTATTTTTAGAAATTTCAACTGTTTATTCTACGGCTTTTGTGATTCAGGGGGTCATTCTTAAGAAATCGGGACAAAATTTAAGCTTTAGCGTGAAGAGCGAGGTACTGACGAGGGGGTGAACCCCCTCATATATGTAATAAAAATATGAGAATACAGAAGTTCCTTACTTAAGCTAATTTGTAAGTTACGTATATCTTTAACTAATAAAATTTATTTTTACTAATAATTTTACTAATAAAAAAATTCGTAAAAAATTAAAAGTTCTAGTTGCCTTTTTAGGTAACCAAATAATCGGAGGGCAGCTAGACCTCCTTCCCCGCTCCTTTTCTCTCAAAATCGTTCGATCAAAACTATGAGAAAGCCATTTAGCCAAAAAAAAAAAAATATGCAAATTTCGTTTTAATTATTCATCTGCGGAGAGCATAAATCAAAACATGCATTGATTAAAAAACGTTCAGAAATTATATTAAATAAAAACAAATGTTTTTGAACTTAAAGTAAGGAGTGACATTAAAACATAAAACGAACAGAAATTACTTCATATATGAAAGGGGCTGCTTCATCATCAACTAATTCATGTGGTAGTATAAAGTCTGACTCTTTCTCTTAACTCTAATTTTTAAAACAGTAAAAAAACTTCAGCGTAAAGAGCGGGACGTTCACGAGGAAGCAGTCCCTTTCATATACGAAGTAATTTCTGTTCGTTTTAAGTTTTAATGTCACTCCTTACTTTCAGTTAATTTTTTTTTATTTAATTTGTAAGAAAACTTTGGTTTTCTAAGAATCTTCGAAGAAAGCTTTCAACTAAGTTCGGTGTTTAGTTTCGAATTAATCAACTGAGGTATTTTAAATAGCCTATCCCTAGGAAAAAAACAATAAATTTTAAAATGCACTCTATGCATGCCGTCACAGTTGCATATACATGGGCATTTGGTACTTGAGAATGATAGTGCTCTTTTGCTCATTTTCTCTTCTCCCTTGGTCGGTAACCAAGCTTTGCAAGACGCAGCCAAATATTTCTCGGCTGAAGCCTCTCACCAAAGGAAGCTGTCTATCAAAACCTTTGACAAGACTTGATAATTGGTGCTATTTGAAGTTTTGACAACCAACGGTCTCTAGAGAATTAAAAGACAGAAGGCTAACCTTACTTCAATTTTGAAGCTTGATGTTTTCAAGTTCACTTAATCACGGCCTTAACCAAAGAAGCTGTTAGATCTTAGATATTAAGATGTATGGACTTTAGGACGATCTTACATAGATTCGTTGACTATATCTTGTGGTAGATATGCTACTAATTCTCTTCAAGGGCCAGGTCACCAAGGGCCCCTGTTGATTATTTTAGTCAAATGAGGTCTCAACTACCCTCCTCAGGATACTACGGACTTGTACTTATGAAAAGTGGCAAGTTCTACCTCTCATGTTTTTAAAGATTTTGTTAATTAAGAATTATGTATAACCAACGAAGCTGTGATATCTTCGATATTAAGATGTATGGACTTTCGGACAATCTTGCATAGATTTGTGGGCGATATCTTGTGGTAGTTTTGCTACTAATTGTCTTCAAGGGCTGGCCAATGGTCATCAAGAGCCCCAGTTGATTATTTTAATATATTTTGTGTGTTGATTATTCTATAATATATTTTATATATATATTTACATTTTGTATAATATATTTTTATATATTATTTTATAATATATATAATTACAATAATATATTTATTTAATATTTTATCTAGACAAGTTTCTCCTCCCCTCCTCAGAATACTAAGGAATTGTACATACAAAAATTGTTAAGACCACTTCTTGAATTCTTAAAGCTTATCTGAATCCTAAAGCTATATTTGACAAAACAAAGCTTATGACACCTTCGATGTTATGAACGAATAGCATCGTTGAGATTGACATCGAATGAGATGTATGAACGTTAGGACGACCTTAGGAATAAGGACGATACTTTGTGGCAGACATGTTGCTGATTGTCTTCAAGTAGAGGCTGATGGTGTTCAAGAGTCCATGCTGATTATTTTAACCACACAAGGCCCTGCTACCGTCGTCAGAATACGAAGGAATTTTCACAGGCAGAGCAATAGCACTGTATAAGTAAAGAGTAATATGGCTTCAATATGTTATTTTTTTTCCTGGCCACTTCGTATGACTTGGAAACTGAAAGTTCCATTGCCTTTTTTAAGATTCAAAATTGATTAGAGGGTAACTAGTCTCTCTCCCTCGCGCTTTTTAGCTTGCCTATTCTCCAAAACATCCAATCAAATTTTTTTGAAAATTTTGTTCAAAATTGTCGAAAGAAGGACGGAGGTGTGGGGGAACTTGTGTTTTTGATGCTGGATTCAGTTTCCAGTCTTATAAGGACAATGCGATGTTGAATTTTATAAAACTACAGAGTTGCTTTAAACCGTTATACTAAAAAAAAAGACGGTTATATAAGGCATCTGAAATTCGTTGGAATTCTAGAATGGGGTTAGGGGAGGGAGAGGGGTCAAAGTAAATGGTGTATTTATTCTGTTTCTTTTAATTTGTTAATTTATATAGTCAATGTTGAACAGCTTCCAAAGCAATTAACTTAACTCGGGTATAACCTGGCTTAAACAATAAAACGCGGAAGTTTCATTTTGAATTAAAAAGAAAATACATTATGAATTATTTTATACAAAACTTAAAAAACATTACCTCATCTGACAAATATTCTAGTTTGGGATTGCCCTCCACCCTTTCGCATTTGTGATAATATAAGCAAAAGAATGTGACCTTTATCTCACAATAAAATATTTACCCACTAAGAGGGGAGCAGTCACCCTCTCAAAATGCATATTTTTTGCCCTTAGTCCAAATGCATTCTTATAACTGATGGAAGGATGACTGTTTCCATTATTTTGGTGGGAAGGATTGGTTCCCAAAAATTCGGGAACTTCTTGGTTAAAATTCACATTTTTAAAATTCTTCTTTTTCGATTATTTTTCTTTTAGCTTTGTCGTCTGCTTAAAGTGCATGAATATCCATGAGGGAGGAATCACTGATACCCTAAACTAGTGGTTCCCAACCGATTTTGGGCCATGCCCCAACTAGGCATTTTTAAAATACTAATGCCCCTTCGTGATATTTAAATTTTGATATTCAAAATTTTATGTGTTATCACCTGAAGGAACTTTAAAATACCATTAACTTGGTATCTTTTTTATGAGGTCGTCCTCTAGGCATATTTCATACTAATGAAAAATAATGTCTGAATATAACACTTTTTATGTAATTTTTTACGTCTTTTCAATACCGTAATGTACCTTTTTTGCTCTTTAAATGCATGTGAATGTGACGGTGAAAAAAAAACTTTTTTTTTTTAATTAAGGCTCTAAAGTATTTTCAGCCAAAGAGTTCACGTTTTGCCCATGACCCAACAAAATATTACTATGCCCCAACGGTGGGGCTTGCGCCCCATGTTGGGAATCACGGCCCTAAACAGTTAAATACCTAAAGACTTGTGTTCTTCATGTTAAACAGAAAATAAATCGGCAAATGTGACTTGTAAATTTGCAAAAATCAATGCATTGTGTTTTTATTTTCGGTTACTACTTTGTATTGCGTTAAGATGTAATTATATTCATATGTTTTGAATTCGTAAAAAATGATTGTTTTTCTTTTAGTATTGTCGGTGTGCTCTTCAAACAAGCCTGCAATTGTTGAAGCCGGTGGAATGCAAGCCCTTGGTATGCACTTGCCTCATCAATCCCAAAGATTAGTTCAAAACTGCTTATGGACTTTGAGAAATCTATCTGACGCTGGAACAAAACAGGTAAAAGGAAAAAATTTCCATTTTTTCCCCAAAACATCCCATCAAAATTCTTTGATAGCAATTTTGTTCAAAATAGTGAAAAGGAGGATGGAGACATGGGCGGGAACTTGTGTTTTTGACACTAGCTCCAGTTTTCAGTCTTATAAGGACAATGCGATGCTGAATTACGCAAACTACGGAGTTACTTTAACCCCCCATCCCCTAATGTGCATATATATAGCTCAAAATTGTCTGTAAAAAAACATTGACGAAAAAAACGGTTATACTAAAAAAAAACCGAATTGTACAAAAAAAACCGGTTATACTAAAAAAAGTCGGTTATGCAAAAAAAAAAAAAAAAACAGGTTATACCAAAAATAAACCGCTTATCTGTTTCGTTCCAGCGTCAGGAATGTATCTGACGCTGGAACAAAACAAAAAGTGGAAACTTTTTATTGAATGATACGTGTGTTTTTTACTGGATTTGGTAAATGGTAAAAAACAGGAAATGATAAAAAACGATGGAATTTTAAAAAAAAGGAGACTGACTTATTAATCTCAGAAAGAGGGGGATTAGTTCTTTAGCAAAATCAAAGTTATGTTGGCCTCAAACCTGCTGAGCAGAGTTAATACGACGAAATTCCGTCATATCTTCCTATTTAAAAATAATAAGATATACTTCTAAAATAAATTTTAAATGAAAATTTATTTGAAAAAGAATATAAGACGGGATACCACAGGACTTGTCTTTTATTGCATTAAATAAAAAAAACAAGTTTTTTTAACTGAAAGTAAGGAGCGACATTAAAACTTAAAACGAACAGAAATTACTTCGTATATGAAAGAGGCTGCTTCCTCATCAACGCCCCGCTCTTTACGCTAAAGTTTGACTCTTTCTCTCAATTCTTCTAATTTTAATCTAATTTTTAAAACAGTAAAAAAACTTCAGCGTAAAGAGCGGGACGTTCACGAGGAAGCAGTCCCTTTCATATACGAAGTAATTTCTGTTCGTTTTAAGTTTTAATGTCGCTCCTTACTTTCAGTTAAAAAAACTTGTTTTTTTTTTATTAATTTCTGAACGTTTTTGGATCAATGCATGTTTTGATTTTGGCTCTCCGCAGAGGAATAATTAAAACGAAATTTGCATTTTTTTTCTGCTAAATGGCTTTCTCATAATTTTGATCGAATGATTTTGAGAAAAAAAGAGCGGGGGAGGAAGCCTAGTTGCCCTCCGATTTTTTGGCTAATTAAAAAGGCAACTAGAACTTTTAGTTTTTTACGAATCTTTTTATTAGTAAAATATTTACGTAACTTTATAAATTAGCTTACGTAAAGAACTTTTGTATTCTTATGTTTTTATTACATATATGAGGGGGTTCGCCCCCTCGTCAGTACCTCGCTCTTTTCACTAAAGCTTAAATTTTGTCCCAATTCATTAAGAATGACCCCTGAATCACAAAAGCCGTAGAATAAATAGTTGAAATTACTAAAAATACTTTAGCGTAAAGAGCGGAATATTAGGAGGAGGTGAGCCCCTCATATGGGTAATATCTGTTTGTTTTAAGTTTTAACGCTGTTTCTTACTTCCAGCTGAAAAAACTTTTTCATATTTATTTTTTATTGTTTTTTTTAAATAATGCTAGTAAATCCTGCGCTCCCTTCATGGAAATTTTCTTCCTCCATGACAAATTCTCGATGGAAAGTTCCCCCAGCATATCCCCCTCTTCTTAACCCCTCCCCCAACCAAGAAAAATCCTTCTGAAAGCGCCTGTACACTTCCCAATAACCATTACTATATGTAAGCACTGGTCAAAGTTTGTAACTTGTTGCCCCTCCCACGGGGACTGTGGGGGAGTAAGTCGTCCCAAAAGACATAGTTATAAGGTTTTTCGACTACTCTGAATAAAATGGCTATCTCAGAATTTTGATCCGTTGACTCTGGGAAAATAATTAGCGTGGGAGGGGGCCTAGGTGCCCTCCAATTTTTTTGGTCACTTAAAAAGGGCATTAGAACTTTTCATTTCCGTTAGAATGAGCCCTCTTGCAACATTCTAGGACAAATGGGTCGATACGATCACCCCTGGGAAAAAAAACAAAAACAAACAAACAAATAAACACGCATCCGTGATCTGCCTTGTAGCAAAAAATACAAAATTCCACATTTTTGTAGGTAGGAGCTTGAAACTTCTATAGTAGGGTTCTCTGATACGCTGAATCTGATGGTGTGATTTTCGTTAAGATTCTATGACTTTAGGGGGTGTTTCCCCCTATTTTCTAAAAAAACACAAATTTTCTCGGGCTCGTTACTTTTGATTGGTAAGACTGAACTTGATGAAACTTATATATTTAAAATCAGCATTAAAATGCGATTCTTTTGATGTAGCTATTGGTAACAAAATTCTATTTTTTAGAGTTTTGGTTACTATTGAGCCGGGTCGCTCCTTACTACAGTTCGTTACCACGAACTGTTTGATATGCTGATGATAATATTTTACTGAGCCTTGCTAAAGCTAGTCTAGTTAAAAATTTTAATTCTCTTTCTTATAGGCTTAAAGATACAAGCCTTTCTATTAGTGTTAAAAAAAATGCCAATATGATCCTGTTATTTATCTGAGGTCACCTTAAAGTGCTTCAGCTCGAAGTTCGAAGTCGACGCTAATTTTAAATTAAAAACAAAAAATAAAAAATAGAGAGGCATCTGGCTCAATAATACGGCTTCATAGTTTCTATCGTCGTGATATTTTAGGCTTTTTAATGTTCTTTTAAAAATCTTCTTAATGCAGTTGCCCTCCCGCATGTTCTCTATCCTGCCCTTTTTTTGAGATTTTAGAATCTGTGATTTGTCTTCAATCCTCTTTTGCTATTTATATATTTTACATTTTTACTCCGTTTTTCAATTTATTTTAGTTTTGAGATATAGAATTAAAGATCCAATGGAATTAGATATAGACATAATTTTTATTGTGAGTTTAAAAATGCATGTATCCTCTCTATGCATAACCTTTTTGTTTTTATCCAGGATTTAAATAATGTTGGATTATCTTTTTTTTACGTATATCATTCAATTATGTTTTGAAGTCTGTTGTAAATCGTTGCTTTGTTTCATTTGTTGAAGTATTTTGCCATTTCATTTGTGTATTTTATATGGTCCTTGATTTTAAGGGAAACAAATAAATGAATAATAATCACACTTGCGTAAAGGAGATGCTATTTTATAGCGTTTTTTTATATTATTATTATTACGACATTGACAAATCGAAGCACTGCAAATGTCAACCCAGACTGCCTCAGACTTATCAGATTATCCATAAGAATCACGCATGGACACCAGGGAAGGTCTGACTTTTCCGTAGAGTCAGATTCTGTAGTGGCAGCTCTGGCCTCTCTTGCACATGTGACAAAATCTTGATTAGCCTAATCAACACTAATCCTTCTTCTAATCCTTCGCGTTCTATGCTCATCAACACTAAATCATTTAGTCGCTCCTGGCCCATAGTCGATCTAAGGTACGCAATACTAATTTAATTTGTTGAACGGTCGCTCGTTACTGGTCACCGACACCGCAATCGCTAATAATGTTTGATAGGCAACTCTTACGTTTGTGAAGACCCCTTTATCTCCGTTTTGCACAATTAATTCTAACAACATCAAAGTTAATTTAACTTGGTCTACTTACTTTTGTTTTCAAGGAATGGTGACGGAGATATGGGACAGACGAAAATGTCGGACTCAATTTATATTTGTTAGATTATTTATTTGAAATTTTACGCCCCTTAAATTTATGTGCTTGAGGCAAGTGTCCCCTCTGCTCTCCCTAAAACCGTCTTTGCCCCCCCCCCTCCCCGACAAATTTTAAAAAAGTGTTCTAAACACAATTTTTTCGCGTATTTTTCTTCATTCCGAACATTAATATGTGATCATTTTCGGTTACCATTCATTATCCTCGCTTACCATTAATCATCATCCTCGGTTACCATTCAAAATGGAAATATTATAGATAATGTGGTGTGCAGTATGAATTGCTGTGTGAAAGGACTCCTGAGGGAGTTAATAGCTGCTCCTCACTGCAGTTGCTCTGGTTATTGAAATGGCTAATATGGATCTTATCGGTAAAGAGAACTATTTGCGTCACAAGTAGTATTGCTCGTCTGAACTAAAAAGTGTCAAGAGCTTTATGCACTAATGGAACGATTTGTTATTTATTTTTTATTTTTTGCCGAGGTTGTAATGAATTATAACGGTTATAATGCCTTTGGCAAAAATGACCCATGTGAGCAATTAAATTCTTAAATTCACAATAATTATTAAAATGCGATTTCAAAAATTGCTATCACCAAGAAAAAAGAGGCAAATACAAAAGGAAAACAGAAAATACCTTATAGTATGTACAAATAATAAAAATGTAAAAAACAAAAGTAATCTTTTCTGTCTTTCAATACATACTACCTAAATCTCCCACCAGTCATTCATCACAACCCATTTTGCAGTTCAATAAGATTTAAATAATATAAATAGCACAGATGTAAAATCATCTATATAAACAAAATCGAATGTATGTCAGTGTGTGTGTATGGTTATGTTTATGTGTGAATATCCTGTATGTATAACTACATTGTTCATCTAATCGCCAACTTTAGAAACTGCACTCTGGCGCAGGTTATAGGTATATTTTTTTTATTAATATTTTACTGAAAGAAGAATCAAATAGAATAGAATAATAAAAATATAGTAAGTAGAATAATAAGAACTTAAAAAAGGACAGGGCGCTCATATAACTTTATCATATCATATCAAGTTTGTTTTTTAACTATATGTTTTTTAACATATTTTTCATTTTTTACTATTTCGTAAAAAACATGAAAATATTGGTCTCCGACAGTATAGTTTATACACGGTACATATCCCCCTATTAGTTTGCCAAAAGGTCACGTACTATGTCAACTTGTCTCCACGTGATTTTCGCAGGCTTTTTGTTAACTATAGAATTCATAGAGTATATTTTACGGTATCGGAGGCAACGCTGTAGCGGTTCCTGTAGTAAAGGTCATGCGGCTCTAATGTTTTATTATTATTATTTTTTTCCCAGAGGCACTTCATATGGAAGGAGTTGTCGCATAAACTTCGGAGAGGGCTCAATCGATTGGAAATCGGAAGTTCTAGTGTTCTTTGTAAGATTCAAAAGTAATCGGGGGGCAACTAGCCCTCCACTCATGCCCTTTTTTCCCAAATGCATCCGATATAAATTTTGAGATAGCCATTTTGTTAAATATATTTTTAAAATCGTATAACAAAACTCCGGTGTCAACAAAGCCCCCCCCCCCGGGGTCCTGGGACAGGCGTTGTAAGTTATGCCGTAGGGACATATATGGTTCTAATGGAAGGAATGCTCGTATAAACTTCAGAGATGGCTCATTTGATCGGAAATTGAAAGTTCTGGTTCACTCTTTAAGAGCCAAAAGAGATCGGAGGGTAACCATCCCCCCTGCTTCTTTTTCACAAACCCATCCAGTATAATTTTTAGATAGCTATTTTTTAAAAATAGTTCAAAAATTTGATAATAAAAACTCCGGTGTTGACACAACTCCCCAGGGCCCGGGGGACAGGCGTTGCAAGTTATGTCCTGGGGGCGTATATGGTTCTTGTGAAAGGGATGCTCGTATAGCTTTCAGAAGAGGGCTCATTTGATTGGAAATTGAATCTTCTAGTTCATTTTTTAAGAGTCAAAAAAGATCCGAGGGCAACTAGCCCCTCCACGTCTTTTCCTCCAAATCCATCCGATAACAATTTTGAGATAAGTATTTCAAAGGTCAGATAAAAAAAACGCAGGTGTCGACGCAACCCCCCAGAGCCCAGGGGTAAGCGTTTTAAGTTATGCTCTGGGGGCATAGATGGCTCTTATGGAAGGGGTGCTCGTATAAACTTCGGCTAGGGCTCATTTGATTGGAGATGGAAAGCTCTAGTTCAGTTTTTAGATTCAAAAGAGATCCAAGGGCTACTAGCCCCGCCCCTTGCCCTTTTCCCCCCAAACCCATCCGGTACAAATTCTGAGATAGTCATTTTCTAAAATAGTTCAAACATCAGATAACAAAAAGTCCGGGGTCGACATAACCCCCCAGAGCCCATGGGCAAGTGTTTTTATGTCCCCGTGGCGTATAAGGTTTTTATGTAAGGGATGGTCTTATAAACTTCAAAGGTGGCTCATTTTATTAGAAATTGAAAGTTCTAGTTCCCTTTTTTGAGTCATAAGTTGATGGAGGGTATCTATCCCCCAAAACACAAACACCCTCTCTGCCCCAAATGTATCAAATGAAAATTTGGAGATAGTTTGTTTGAAATAGTCCAACGACAAGATAAAAAAAAACTTCTTTGTCAATAAATCTCCTTCCCCCCCACAGAGTTACGGGAAGGGTTCTAAATTATGCCGTGGGGGCATATAAGCTTTTTAGAGAAGAGGTGGTCCTATAAACTTTGGAGGGGACTCAAATGATTAGAAATTGAAAGTTATAATTCACTTTTTAAGAGTCAAAAATGATCCAATGGCGACTTGCCCCCCTCCCTCCCAACTTTCTTTTCCCCAAAGGCATCTAATCGAATTTTTTATATAGTCATTTTGTTCAAAATAAACCAAAGATAATATAACAGAAACTCCAGGGATTAAACAGCCCCCCCCCAGAATCTGGGGGCCAGTGTTGTAAAATGTCCTCTGGGGGTATATAAGATTTTTAGGGGATTTTTAGGATTGAGGGGATGGTCGCATAAATTTTGGAGGGGACTTATTCGATTCTAAATCAGAATTTCTAGTGTCCTTCTCAAGAGTCAAAAGTTATCGGAGGTCAACTAGCCCCCTCCAAGGCCCTTTCTCCCCAAATGCATCCAATCAAAATTTTGACATAGCTATTTCGTTCAAAATAGTTTAGATCAAATAGCGAAAACTCCGGGGGTCGACACATCCCCCCAGAGCCCGGGACAAGTGTTGTAAACTCTGCCCCGAGGGCATATAAGGTTTTATGTAAGGGGTGGTCGTATAAACTTGAGAGATAGCTTGTTTGATTGAAAATTGAAAGTTGTGGTTACCTTTTGAAGAGTCATCGAAAGTGATTGGAGGGTATATAACCCCCCCACGCCTTTTTCCCCAAATACATCCAATAAAAATTTTGAGATAGCTATTTTGTCCAAAATAGTCCAAAATTGAAATTACTATAAATTAGGGGTTGAGAAATCCTCCATAGTACCCGGGACAAGAATTGTAACTTATGTAAGTTGTGTCGCGGTCGTATTAACTTTGGATGGGGATCATTCGATCGGAAATTGAAACCTGTAGCTCATTTTTAAGAGTCAAAAATGATCACTGACCAACTAGCTCACGCCCCACTTTCCCAAAGGGCATCCAGTAGGTTTTAGACTTTTACAGTTAAAGAAGGAGGCAAAACCCATACTCTTCTTTGTAGAGATTTTTGTTCGTTTCAAGCTGGATTCGCATATTCAATTTAAGTTTTACTCGTTTTGAGCTCGCTTATATTAGTAAATATTGTTTCTTTGTTTGCTATGATTTGTTTATTTAATTTCTGTTCGTTTTGGGTTTTATTTATGCCTCAATAGCAAAATATTTTTGTTCGTTTTAAGCTTGATTTGCATATTCAAATTAAACTTTGCTCGTTTTGAGATTTATTTATTCATTTATATTAGTACCTGCTGTATGTTTTTTTTTGCTATGATTGTTTATTTAATTTCTGTTCGTTTTGGGTTTCATTTATTCTTTAATAGTAATTTCTGGTCGTTTTGAGTTTGAGCTATTGTAGGTTTCTATCTCCTTTGATCTTAAGTTTAATATGGCCTTTATTTTTCTTTAGAAAAATTCTTTTTTCTGAAAGTTTTTTTTTTATAATTAATTGAAGTAAATGTTTGTTTTTGTGGGAAGAGCACATCACCCTCGAAGACCAAACTAAAAAAACGTATTTGTAAAAAAAAAACCGAAAAAAAGTTTCATGTATACATAACGTTTACTGTACGTACCTAACATAACCTAAGGTACACGTAATGCATCGTAAGGCGCATAACATAACAGGAGCTTAAATTCAATGTTGTATTAACTAATACGAAACTAATTTTTTATTAAGCGGACCGCCATGAAGATAGTCTTCATTTGTCCAACGTTCAACGTGGACCAAGCAACGTGGAAACAAGTAACCAATTATTGCAAGCCTTCATAGAAATCGGACAATTTGACCCTGTTGAGTCCTTAATTCCCAATAAGTCGTCTAATTTTTCTGTTAGTTTACTCACTATAACATTGCAACTTGGTCCAAATAAAGTTCACCAACTTTGCCTACTATAGCCAGCAAGGACGTTATCAGTATTCGATACGATCATCCCTAAAAAATAAAAAAAAATTCACGTCCGTGATCTTACCTCTCAAAACAACGCAAAAAATTGATAGCCATTGAAACTAAAAGGGTATTTGTAAAAAAAAAGAAAAAGAAAAAAGAAAGTTGGTTCAGTAGCACTCTTTATGCGCATTTGTTGTAACTTAGTCTATACAGTATTTCATTTATTGAGAGACATTACCCAATAAAGGACATAATTATATTCAAATAGTTGTATCATATATATGTGCGTAACTTCTCAAATGCCTTAGCATTCAAGTAGATTCTAAACGCTCAGAGGAAGAGGGAGGGGTGGTAAGATCAGGCACTTAAAACTCGTCACATGTTGTAACTATTTAAGCACCTATCCAACATAGCTCCACAAATTTGCAAATAAAGCCATGGATAATAATCGTTTTTGTTCTATCAGCTTTTTGTTGGGGGGGGGGGGGGGGCAAACACAAATTGATAAAACCGAGCGAAAATTAAACCTTAGAAAATTTCTTGGCTCTAAAAAGGCTTCCTTACAGTGAAGGCAAAAATTTATATTAAATTTATTGTTAAAATTTATATTAATATTATATAAAATTTATATTAAAGAGCTCAGTTATCTCTTTACACAGTCCTTCAAATGTCCTTCACTTTCTTTGTCTGGTGATTATATATGATGAAAAAAGACTTCCAAATATGATATGAACAATTTTTCAATTCAAATATAAAGACCCCATCACCATTATTATGAAGAAAATTCCATGGATACAAGACAATTTCATTTTTAGAATTGATTTCTATTTTTTAAGGGCCACCGAAACACTATCACCAGGAAGCAATGCATATGCAAAATTTCTAGCCAATTTTGTCACTGGAATTGGGTGAAATTTTAATTCCAAGATTTGAACCCTGCAGATATGGCACAATAAAATATAAATGATACAAGTAGGAAATATCGATAATTTAAATATTTATAATAAATAATGATAAATAATTAAAATAATAAAGATAGATTGATAAATAAAATTTGGATAATGTTAAAATTTTTTATAATAATATAAAATAAAAGGTAATAATACTAACGATATGAGCGACCGAATGCGCTCTAAAAATTAAAGAAAAATATTTCCCACACTAAAGGAAATGTCTCTCAACTTCAAGTAGATTATCTTAGAAGGGGCTCTTGTGACAGTTTTGAGTGGAGCCATAATCTTTTATCTAATTCATTTATATTTTCTAGGAGGGAATGGAGACCCTTCTTCAGAATCTTGTTCACCTTTTGTCCTCTGAGGATATAAATGTGGTCACCTGTGCAGCTGGAATCCTGTCTAATTTGACTTGTAACAATCAAAGGAATAAAACTCTCCTCTGTCAAATGAACGCCATTGAAGCCCTCATTCGAACTGTTCAAGCAGCTGGAGACAGAGAGGAAGTTACTGAACCAGCTGTAAGTTTTTTTAATTTTTCACATTAATTTTCTATTTTGAAAGATTACATATTGTTGCGAAACAACAATACTTAGGATATATTGCTTAATATCTAGGGTGCAAAAGATTTAGCCGCCTAAATGCGTTGGGTCAATTCTAGCTGAATAGCAATCCTTCTTGGAAAATTCAAGAAGTGCGTTATAACGTTGATTCTGTTTTGATGTAAAACAGAATCTCTGAATAACAATTCGTGCAATCTCTGAATGACAATTGCCATTCATAATCTGTGAATGGCAATTGATGAATTTTGAAATTCCCATAAAGCCTTTTACGCTAGATAGTAGCTTGAATCTTTTATCTCTATCCTGTATTTTTAATTCCTTAAAAATGCATTCTTGAACTCTTCAAGCAGCTTGAAATCGAGAAGAAGATACTGAGTCAGATTTAAATTTTCTTTATTTTTCGGTTTGAATTTACTTTTTGAAAGCAGCTTTTCAAATGTAGATATAAAAGGTAGCAAATATAGTTTGAGGCTAACTTTTAGATGAACTTTTACATCGTTTGAGTTATTTTCTGAAAGCAACTTTTCAAATTTAGATATAAAAGGTAGCAAATATGGTTTGAGGCTAACTTTTAGATGAACTTTTAGATCGTTTGAGTTACTTTTTGAAAGCAACTTTTCAAATTTAGATATAAAAGGTAGCAAATATAGTTTGAGGCGAACTTTTAGATCAAAGGTGTTAGAACTCTTCAAGCAGCTTGAGATCGAGAAGAAGATACTGAGTCAGCTGTAAATTTTCTTTATTTTTCGGTTTGAGTTTACTTTTTGAAAGCAACTTTTCAAATTTAGATATAAAAGGTAGCAAATATAGTTTGAGGCGAACTTTTAGATGAAAGGTGTTAGAACTCTTCAAACAGCTTGAGATCGAGAAGAAAATACTGAGTCAGCTGTAAATTTTCTTTATTTTTCGGTTTGAGTTTACTTTTTGAAAGCAACTTTTCAAATTTAGATATAAAAGGTAGCAAATATAGTTTGAGGCGAACTTTTAGATGAAAGGTGTTAGAACTCTTCAAGCAGCTCGAGAACGAGAAGAAAATACTGAGTCAGCTGTAAATTTTCTTTATTTTCGATTTTGAGTTTACTTTTTGAAAGCAACTTTTCAAATTTAGATATAAAAGGTAGCAAATATAGTTTGAGGCGAACTTTTAGATGAAAGGTGTTAGAACTCTTCAAGCAGCTTGAGATCGAGAAGAAAATACTGAGTCAGCTGTAATTTTTCCTTATTTTTCGGCTTGAGTTTACTTTTTGAAAGCAACTTTTCAAATTTAGATATAAAAGGTGGCAAATACAGATTGAGGCGACCTTTTAGATGAAAAGTATTAGAAATCATCCAGCAGCTTGAGATCAAGAAGAAGATACTGAGTCAGTTGTAAATTTTCTTTATTTTTCGGTTTGAATTTACTTTTCAAATTTAAATATAAAAATTGGCTAGCTTTTTTACATTTGGCTACCTTTTATGTTTTTTATTACAACCTTCGTGGGTCCAATAACAATGATGATATGCCGCTAGTCCTGATAATTTCCTCATTTTATTTGTCCCTTTTTTCTTTCAAGTTCCTTTTTTCACTGGCTAGAAATCGTCGTTTTTTCTTCTTCTTTTTTTTTCTTTTTTTTCTATTTGTCATGCATAGTTAGTGTGGTCTAAAAAATTATTTAGAATTATCTCTGCTAGCAGGCTATTTCAGGTGGTGCCGGATCGTCGTACGAAGCTCAAGTTCAAGTATTCCTGGCGTGGTGTACCCTGCTCAAGGTAGTCCTGCCGGGTTGTGTTTTGACAAGTTGTCGTCAAAGGGTTTGCTCTTTCAGGAATGAGCTTCGATCAACTCCTCTGATGGAGGGGAATACATGTATTCGTTAAAAATCGACATGGTTGCTACGTTAAAACGATCTTGGCACAGGTTCGATATCAAGGTCTCCAGAAGTTGCTGCGCGATATGCTCGATTTTGAAACGATCAATTTATCTTAATCAGAGCAGAAACAAACATAGTAATACAAAAATAAGCTTGACTCTTAAGAAAGGAGATGAGGCAGAGTAGGCAAACTCTAATAACCTTTTATTTTAGATCTGTGCCCTCCGTCATCTAACCACTCGCCATGCCGAAGTGGAGTTTGCTCAGAATGCTGTTCGACTCAACTATGGCCTTCCACTGGTTGTTAAACTACTTCATCCACCCTCACGTTGGCCCCTTATCAAAGCTACAATTGGTTTGATCCGTAATCTGGCATTATGCCCAGCCAATCATGCTCCACTCCGTGAACATGGGGTTATTCCAAGACTGGTTCAACTTCTTGTCAGAGCTTTCCAGGATACTCAGAGGGTAAGTAAATCTATATATTACAAACTATAATAGTAGACTAAATTTTAAATTTAAAAAAAGAAGAAAAATGTTCTGCTTCATACCCAACGATATTTTCATACTACTACTACTAACAACTCACTGCAGCACCAAGTCGCCTCAAGCCGACACACCTGCGTTCGCTCCTCCTCCATCCCAATCTATTCAAGGCTTTCCTCTTTGCCACCTCCCAAGAAGTTCAGAATTTACTATACATACATATTTAAATATATATATTCTTCTTCATAACTTAGTTAATACAGGCTATTGACCTCGTATAAGGTTTCAGAATATTATGCTAATTTGAGAAGTCACACTTTCGCAAAATTAGCCAATGAAAAATGTATTCACATTTTCGACATAGTTATATGAAATGACCTTTGTTTTTCTTTTAATTAATTTAAACAAAGATCGGTCTTCGGTCAAAATCATGAAAGAGTGTAGGCAAATGGTTTTTCGAGGGGTGTATGTCGTTTTAGCTGACCTTACAGTTGACCTCACCCCCTCCTTTTGCCGGCTGTTATTTGTCGATGAATGGTTACTGAAGAAAGAAATAAGTAAAGCAATTAATAAAAATTTCGTTTAAAAGAAAAGGCTAGTCGATTTCTGAACTCAGGTTATAGCCTGTCGCTTAATTTATAATAAAGAGCTTAGTTAAGTACTTTTTATTTAAATAGCTTATCTTGTGCTTATTGATGTTCACGCACATCCCCACCTATGGGAGGGAGGGAGGTAAGACCTGAGAAAAGTAAATTTTAGAGAAAATCTTTACGGTTAATGCTAGGAGTTGGGGGAATTATCCTCTGTCTTTGTTTCCATCCCCCCATGGTGCAGTAGAAACAGACGTAAGAAAGGAAGTAAAAGTAGTCAATATAGGCTGTTAAACGGATAGGCGGTTCTGTCACTTACCTTGTAAAAGCTTTGATTTTTGCAAACCAATGTTCTATCCTTGTAGAGAGCCTCTGTTGCCAGCTCTGGTGGTAGTGGAACACTTCCGCCTTCGCATACTGATGGTGTTCGTATGGAAGAAATCGTGGAAGGATCTGTGGGCGCACTCCATATCTTAGCAAGAGAAGCTCACAATCGTGCTGTGATCCGGGGATTGAATGTCATTGGAATTTTCGTACAGGTATTTGAGCTTCTAGATATTTTGATATGTTTGTTCAATAATAAATTTAAACAATAAAACCAAATACGTAATCATACAATAAAAAAGAATCTTGGCAATCATCCTAAACGTTAAATTAAACTGACGAACGATCGTCCATCATTGGCTACTCGCCAAAAACCAAGCCAAAGCAATGTGCCATGCGCAGCCAATATATATTTGCAACTCACTTCTCAGACATCCACCAGACAAGAGCATTAAAAAAAAATCTAGGAATTACAACGTTTCGACGATTTTCCTAAAGGCACCAAACGAAGTATTTAGTATTCAAGGCAACCGTGAGGCAGCCAGAGATTTGAAATCTGATTGGTTGACTGAATGGAATTAGAACGTTGCGATAATTATAAAGATATGTAGAATGGTTTGAGGTAAGAGATGAACTGCAGAAAAAAAAACGAGAGGAGGCTGATTCCCCTCAAAACGGTCCAGTAAACGGTTTTGGCCGTCCAGTAAAACTACGTAAAAAGGTCAAACATTGGCATTTGAGCAACAGAAATGTTTTTGGCCCCAAAGTGTTCAGTTGGCCAAAATCAACCGTTCAGAAATACCCTTTTTCCAGGTAAAAGTTGGGTGGGAATCTCGAATCTAAATTTCTGCAGTATTTTCTAGATTAAAAGATCGTTTTCAATTAATTTGAGTCCAGGAAGATTGGAAATGACATCAGAATTGAAGATTCAATCACTTACTACCCTAATCCGTCCTAAGCGAAGTCATAAATCAGAATCTTAATTTTTGCAGTATTTAGTGGATTGAAAGTTCATTTTCTATCAATTTAAGTCTGGGGGACCAAAAATGACATTAGAATGGGAAAATTCCGTTACTTAGTATCCCATATCTATATTTTTCAATTGTGTCTTATATAATTATAATGCCACAAATGGTATTTTTACCCCTTCTGACATCGCCTAGGGTAGATATGGGAAGGAGTGATAGAATTTTTCAATTCTGATGTCATCTTTGGTCTCCCCTTACTTGAATTACATAAAAAAACTAGTTTTTTTTAACTGAAAGTAAGGAGCGACATTAAAACTTAAAACGAACAAAAATTACTCCGTATATGAAATGGGTTGTCCCCTCCGCAATCCCTCGCTCTTTACGCTAAAGCTTTTAATTGTTTTAAAAAGCAGAATTGTGGCAAAGAGTCAAACTTTAGCGTAAAGAGCGAGGGATTGCGGAGGGGACAACCCATTTCATATACGGAGTAATTTTTGTTCGTTTTAAGTTTTAATGTCGCTCCTTACTTTCAGTTAAAAAAATTAGTTTTTTTATGTAATTTCTGAACGTTTTTGAATTAATGCATGTTTGATTTTAGATCTCCACACATAAATTATTAAAATTAAAATTCTCTTAGTTTTGATCAGACGATTTTGAGAAATAAGGGATGGGGAAGGAGGCCTGGTTGCCATGCAATTTTTCGGTTACATAAAAAGGCAACTATAAATTTTAATTTCTAACGAATTTTTTTATTAATAAAAAATATACGTAACGTAAGAATTAACTTACGTAACAAATTTTTATATTCTTTAATTTGTGTTATGTATATGAGGGGGTTTGTACCCTCGTTAATACCTCGTTCTTTACACTAAATCGTAAGTTTTGTACCAATTCTTTAAGAATGACCCCTGAATCAGAAAGGCCGTAGAATAAATAGTTGAAATTACTAGAAATACTATAGCATCCTCCTAAATACCTCGCTCTTTATGCTAAAGTATTTTTAGAACCCCTCATATGCGTAATAATCTCTGTTCGTTTTAAGTTTCAATGCTACTCTTTACTTTCAATTGAAATGGTTTTTGACTATGCGGAACAAAATGGCTATCTCAAAATTTTGATCTGTTGACTTTGGAGAAAAAATGAGCGTGGGAGGCGGCCTAGGTGCCCTCCAATTTTTTTGGTCACTTAAAAAGGGCACTAAAACTTTTCATTTCCGTTAGAATGAGCCCTCTTGCGACATTCTAGGACCACTTGGTCGATACGATGACCCCTGGGAAAAAAACAAACAAATAAACACGCACCCGTGATTTGTCTTCTGGCAAAAAATACGAAATTCCACATTTTTGTAGATAGGAGCTTGAAAATTTTGCTATGGGGTTCTCTGATACGCCGAATGCGATGGTGTGATTTTCGTTAAGACTCTGTGACTTTTAGGGGGTGTTTTCCCCTATTTTCTAAAATAAGGCAAATTTTTTCAGGCTCGTAACTTTTGAAGACAAAAACTAAATTTGATGAAACTTATATATTTAAAATCAGCATGAAAATCTGATTCTTTTGATGTATATTTTAGCATCAAAATTCCGTTTTTTAGAGTTTCGTTTACTATTGAGCCGGGTCGCTCCTTACTACAGTTCATTACCACGAACTGTTTGATTTCTATGTCATTTTCAGTCTCCCTGGACTCAAATTAATAGAAAATGACTTATCAATCCAGAAATTATGGCAAAACTATAAATTCAATACCCCCCCCCCCTTTCCCTGAACAAAGGGGTATTTATGCACGGCCGATTGTGGATATGCTACTGAGCAAATCTTTTTGAACATTTTGGTGCCAAAAACATTTCTGTTGGTCAAATGTTGGGTTAAAACCGTCTTTTTACTGGATTATTTAGAAAAAGCGTTGCAACATCCAGTTTCTACCCTAATGAGCCTTTTTCCTAGTTTCTATGACTAGCTTTCCATGAGAAGTGCCCAGGGATAAAGTTTCCTAGTCCATCTTTGGTCTTTGTTGTCCCCATTTTGGGGGGGGAGCCATTATCCAATCCGAGGACTACAGGATCATCAATGTATAGTTAAAGAAAAATTAAAGATGCGCGTGAAAGAATATGAAGAAAGTTCAAATCAATATTAACAGAAATGTTTGCTTCAAGGATAAGGATCCTCTCCTTCTCAGATACCTTAGAAAGCAGTATCATAAAAGAATAAAAAGTTGAGTTCCTTATAATATGGCAATTAGAGTTCTTAAACTGGATTAAACAATTTTTTTTTTAAATCAACCCAGGTCAAACATTTGTTAAGCTTTCTAAGAATTCCAAGATACCTCGATATCCTTCTTTTAATTAGAGTAAAATGGTGCCTGAAGGAGAGATTTTCACTAAAAAGAATACCCAGGAACCGGTCACTAGGTCTTCTAACAGAACCCCCTATAAGATGAGTTTCCTATAGTTGAGGGCGAGCCTTAAAGCGCGTGTCCATTTGCCAGATTCTGCAAGTCTGCCAGAAGGCCGAATCCGTAATCATTGTGATATCCATTTACGGTCATTTGGCAAAATATTTAAATAACAGATTCGTGCGTGTATAAAAATAATGGATGTGCTGCAAATTTAGAAATAATGATTGTGTTGCACTAGCTTCGCTAGCAAATTCAATTTACAATAATTTATCAAGGTCTAGAAGGAGGTAGCTTTATTGAAAAAAGGATTTGGGTTGTACATTTGGGTATTTACACAGCTATCAACTGCTTCAAAAGTTAAGTCACTGTAAAGTTCTCGATAATACCTAGATTTGTCTGAATTTCCTTAACAAGAATGTAATTACCTTTCATATTTCAAACACAGACAATGCTGAATATGTTAAATGCACTGATAGTCCATAATGGAGCCTAATCTTGGAAACACCTTTAAAGCTTGAGCTTTTTGGAAAATGCTGTCCAACCCTGAAAGAAGTATCTAAATCATGGACAGACTTAGTTTTGAATAGATTCTATTGAAGAAAAGCTATTTTAATCTGATTTTAGTCAACCAATTCTAACCAGTATAGTCCTAGTTATCAGCAGTGGCGTTGTTTTGGGGAGGGGTAAGGGTGCAGCTGCCCTCCCCCAATAATTCGAAAAAAAATATTATACAGCCCATGCCCCTTGACTCTCTAGATGTGGACCCCTTTTCTCCCCCTAATAAAAATGCTGGAGCTACACACCTGGTTATCAGCCAATCCCAACTATCTAAATTTATATACATCATTGTCAAGATTAATGATATATTATTCCTTGATATATGCATGAGATTTGGCACTGTCCTAGAAAGTCTTACCCAAATAAAAGTCAACAGAATCAGTTAAGTTTTGTAAAGAGTCAAAGGGCTATCCCTGGCCCCACTAGGGAGGGGGAAGGAGGATGGATGCCTATTATATTTATAAACAGTGTTGAAAGGGGATTAAAATGGTTCTCTTCTTTCTGTACTACAGTACTTAGTTTAGATGAGACTGAGCAAACGCTTTTCAAAGCAGTAAAACTTGTAAATGTGAGTTTCACTGAAATCTTAAAAATCTTAAAATAATAAAAAGGTATCATTAGCCGTCAAAAGTTCAAGAAAGAATCTTACCTAAGATTTCATGCACCTAACTGTAATATACCCATGCTTGCTTTTCATGTCTTCCTTTCCCTTCCTTATCAGAAGATCTTGATCGTCCTCTATTGTGCTGATCTGTTTAGTATATAATTCTTATCTTTATGTCTGTAGGGAATCTCTTCTCATAACCATTATCAACCATCATAATTGCCAAATCCTCTCATATTAGAATTTTATTTGCCATTGAACAAAGTTGCTCATAAAAATCCTTTCACATTTGTTTTAATACAGATTTCCGTACCAATTTCTTAGAACAAAACTTCTGAAAATATTTACAGGAGTCTTTTATTTGTCTGGTAGGTATTTTGTATCCACCAAGTTTGATCTCCACTACCCCCGATTATGCCATCTTGCAGAAAAAGCAACTTCGAAGGTTGCAGATTTGCAGAATCTGCCGAATGAAAACGCACTTTGAGAAATTTGTGACAGTATCAAAAAGGTCGACTCAGCAACATTTATTTCCAGTGAAGCGTCAAACCATAGAATGACTCGTTCAAACAAGACAATCAATTTGATGCAGATCTCAGGCCCCGTTCTGACAACAGTGCCGAGGGCACTGTCTTCAGGGAAGGCAACTAGAGTATCCTTATTTATGAAATCTATGGGCATGGAAAGATTTGGGGTGACATATTTGATAACAAACTATTGGTTTTTGGTTCATAACTGGGACAGTAAGATCCTTAAAATAAAATAAGAACAGAACTGGCCTAGAGCTTAGCCTTGCGGGACGCCAAACTGAATTTGAGACAATAGATATTAACTTAAGTTGACGATGAATTTGAATATTTGTCAGTATTAAAGTTCTAGCTAATGGACATTTTGTTGATACAATCAAAGGTTGTAATAGAGGTACTGTCTTTGTAAATATTTCTCACTTTTTATAGTTGTTGTATAACGAAATCGAGAACATTCAGCGTGTAGCTGCTGGTGTTTTGTGCGAACTAGCTGTGGACAAAGAAGGTGCAGCTATGATTGAAGGGGAGGGTGCTACTGCTCCTCTCACTGAACTGCTTCATTCAAGAAATGAAGGTGTCGGTAAGTTTTCTTCTCTTTTATTTCTTTTTATCCATAACCTCTTTTTTGAAGCTGATCCCTTATTTTTGTCGTTCTAGTCATCTTTTGTCTCAACACGATATTTTGATTCCTCCCAAGATGTCAATACATTCCTGGGAGCTGACTCCTAAGTCCTACTTTCTTGGAGTCATCACGTTCTTGTGCTGACTCCGAAATAGGTATTATATGTGGTAAAGCTATCAGCTTGTTTGTGACGTTTTTCTTATGATTTATAAATTTGTCATCTGTGACTTTTTTTTCTTTTTTTTTAATATTGGGTTTCATTATTTATTATTATATAATATGGGTTTTATATATATATATATATATATATGTTACATATATATATATACATATATATATATATATATATATATATATATATATATATATATATATATATATATATATATATATATATATATATATATATATATATATATATATATATATATATATATATATATATATATATATATATATATATATATATATATATATATATATATATATATATATATATATATATATATATATATATATATATATATATATATATATATATATATATATATATATATATATATATATATATATATATATATATATATATATATATATATATATATATATATATATATATATATATATATATATATATATATATATATATATATATATATATATATATATATATATATATATATATATATATATATATATATATATATATATATATATATGTGTGTGTGTGTGTGTGTGTGTAACATATATATATATATATTTTTATATATATGTAACATATATATATATATATATATATGTATATATATATATATATATATATATATATATATATATATATATATATATATATATATATATATATATATATATATATATATATATATATATATATAGTCTTTTATTCTTGTTTTTTTTTTCTGTGTTTTCTATTACTAACCTTGTGGTGGGCATATAATGATGTACATGCTTTTGATTTTATTAGTGTTTGTTCATTTTATCTGAATAAGCATCCATATATGTATTTTTTTTTTTATTATTATTATTCGGTTTGTTACAAATGAAGGGCGGTAGGTTGCCAAAATTCCTGCCGTTTGGCAATTAAGCTGGGGTCGAACAAAAAAAAGTCCTTGAATGGATTTGAAAGGGTCATAAAAATATTTAAATGACGTTTTGAGTACATGGGAGGGAGTGAAGACCGAAGGTCAGATCATGGTGGAAGGGGGTAGGATGAGTTTGCGTAGCTGTTTAAGGTGGCTATTTGCTTTGATAAATTCGTAATAGTAGCATTAATTTTTGCTCAAAATCTACCCAAGAACAACTGCAACTTGTTGTATACGATAGTCAATTAGAATTATTTATGTTTTATTAAAATTTCTATAATTTTAGCAACCTATGCTGCTGCTGTTCTTTTCCACTTGGCTGAAGATAAGCCACAGGACTACAAGAAACGACTTTCACTGGAGCTTACTAATTCCCTGTTCCGAGACGATGGTACCATGTGGGCTGGTAATGATTTGGGATTGATGCCCCCTGATCTTCAGGTAGATTTCATCTCTATGTAAAGAGTCGCAGATACGGTTTTCCATTTTGTCCTTCTTTTCAGTTCTTGCTTTTTCCTTTTATTATCTTTTTATTTCCTGTTTTTACTTAGTTTCCATTTGCTCTTAGGTTTCAATGCTTACAATCTTTTGTTTTTGTATAATTTTAAAATTAAAATTTACATAGTTATAGATAGATTATTGAAGTTGTTAACTGCATTAAATTTTTAGTTTTAACAGATGCATTCCACATATGTGTAAATAGTTGCGGACATCATTTATATTGTTTTTTATTTTGTCTTTTTTTGCTTAGTTCCCATTCACTCTGCTTATGTTTTTTCTTCAATGATTATAATATTTTTGTTGTATAGAAAACTAAAATTAAAAATGACATAATTATAGAAAGATTATGGTAGCTGTTAACTCCATTATTTTATTAGTTTGAACGGTTAGATTCCATCTCTGTATAATTAGTTGCATGCAGAATTAATACTGATTTCCATTTTTACTGTTTCACATCTTTTACCTTTTTTATTCACTTTTTTCCTTGACTTCTATCCATTCTGCTTAGGCTATTTTATTTATTGTTTTTTACTTTTTGAATGCTTACAATCTTTATATTTGGAAGAAAACTAAACTTAATAATGCCGTTTTAACAATTATGTTATTCATGAGGCATTAATTCCTCAGCCAAGTGGTTAACAGGTTCCTAAGCCTTGGTCCTTCAGAACAGGGGTTCGAGTCCTGGTGCTGCTGGTGATTTGGTTTGGAACGGGGGTCAGTGGCGTGACTTTGCAAAACTCAGCTAAAGTCGACCCAGCTCTGAATGGGTGCCTGGAGAAAATCGGGGGGAGGTACAAGAAGGCAGCCCCTAACCCCCCATTGCACTTCCCGGATGAAGGGTAATGAAACGCAGATCAGGAACGCCAGTAGGGACTGTATAGTCCAATATCGCATTCTTTACATTTTTGTTAGAAAATATAAATCATAGTTTTGCCTCTTTGTTGGTCTTTTTAGTGTTCCTAGATTTCCCGTCTATTACCTTTTGCTTTTTATTGCCTTTATTCTTTTTCTTGAATAGTTTCTATTCATTCTGCTTGTTTTTTCTTTCGATGCTAATCTTTTTCTTTGGTACAAATCAAATTGGAAATGATATATCTATAAATAAGTAACAATAACTATAAAAAGTAATAAATCATCAGTTTTGACAATTTTGTTAATTATAAGAAATTATTCATCATTTTTTATAGGCTCTTTATTTTAACTTATAAACGGAAGTGACACTGTGTCACTTTTAATTGTGAATTTAATTTTTAATAATTAAAATTATTTTAATAATTAATTTTTTTTAATTTTTGAAGATGATACTTTTTTTTTCTTAGCTTTGTAAAAAGGTTACTATAATACAATTTTTTTCGTGTGTATAAAATACAAATTTTTAGTGTGTTAGTTTCTTTTCTTTGATTTAACATAATATTTCCCCGAAGACGGCTATTAATAAGAATTCCTTATTGTCTTCTTATATTTTTATATCCAGTATAAAATTCTTGGATTTCGCCAATTAATATTTGTATACTAATTAATGAACTAATATAATTTCTTAAACCATATTGGCCTGCCATAACAAAGAAAGAAAAGGATCAAAATGGGGTTTTTAAAGGCCAAACGAAAATACTGAAGAAAACAAAGAAAGCGAATATTTCGAGAGAACAACCGCCTGTCTTCTTCAGCGCAAAAAAATAATATAATCATAGTAAAAACAAAAACCAAAACAAATATGAACTTCCATCGGCGGATACTAACGAACAACTCATTTGTTAGTATCCGCCGATGGTAGTTCACATTTGTTTGGATTTTGTGCGAATCGCGGACATTGGTGAATAACTCACTTTATTGTTGTTAGGTATTTTTTTTACCTCTTATAATTTTTCATCTTTTATTGAATTTTATTTATCTTTAATTTTTGGCGTTTTTTTCATTGGTTTTGTTGTACTTTCCGCGTTTGTTTTTTTTTGGTTTTGGTTTTTTCCTTTATTATATTATTTTGTTCGCGCTTAA
Organism: Artemia franciscana; assembly: GCF_032884065.1. NCBI lineage: Eukaryota > Metazoa > Arthropoda > Branchiopoda > Anostraca > Artemiidae > Artemia > Artemia franciscana. Next base: position 2,083,813 of record NC_088874.1, read on the forward strand.
GAAGAGAGGCGGTTGTTCTCTCGAAACATTCGCTTTCTGTGTTTTCTTCAGTATTTTTGTTTGGCATTTAAAAACCCCGTTTTTTATTGTTTTCTCTCTTTAAATTAATGAACTATTAGTTTATTAATTATTATATAATTTAATTATTATATTACAATATTGTATTAATAATTATAGTTATATAATAATTAAATGAATTGATAAAGTAATATTTCTATATTAATTGATAAAATCAATATTTTATACATATGTTATACTTTCATTTGCAGTTATTACATCAGCATATTAAACGCTTTGTTCGAATCCGTTGCTGTGTTTTTATTTTATTTATTTATTTTATCTCCATGTTAGTTAGATGTTTGCATGCAAATATAAATACGTGTTTATGTTTCATTTTATTTTCCCCATCACACAACTTTACGCCATCGTTTCTGCAGAGCTGGTGTTAGGTTTTTCTTGGGGGAGGGGGGGTACAAATGCAGACTTTTTCGCCCCTGCCGCATCATCAATGCTGTAAATTTTACAATTTTTGCCCTAAAATATTTTAATTTAAGCTTGTTTTGCCGCCCCCGGGCATGTCGCCTCGAGTATTTGCCACCTGTTGCCCCCCCCCTAGATCTGGCCCTGCGTTTCTGAGAGATTGCATCGGCAAGAAGGCACAGTTAGACAGAAAAAAAAATCAAATGCTTAGATGTAAAAGAATTGTTTATTTGTAATTAAATAAATTTTAATCAAATATACGCACAAATCCAAAACTTTGTATGTATCAATCGATAACTAGTGAGACATTTAGGCTTTACTAATAAAATTGATAATTAGGCTCAAAATATCATTTACTAAAACGGGGGGTAGGACTTTATTTTTTATTTATCAAGGGGTTGTTATGTTAGTTGAATTTAGAGAAAATTTAGAATTTAGAGAGTGGATAATGGGACAAACACAGTCCAAATATATGTTTCCAAATCCTGTTTCTAAGCACATTGGCTATAGCAATTCAAAAAGTTAAGTTAAGTCACCGTACGACTTAACACACTTAGCACCAATAACATAATATTAGCACTAATTGCTCTAATCTATATTGCTGTAACGGCTTGGGGTTCAAGATGTTAAGTCGGTTATATTTTTTTTCCAAAATGCGTTATATTTCTTCCTCTAAAATACAGAAAGCATCGGGTTCGGGTTCAAGATAATCAGTCGGTTCTATTTTTTCTAAAGTGCGTTAAAAATCGTCCTCTAAAATACAGAAATACTTGAAATTTAGGGCTTTTTACTTCAATTATTTGTTTGTCTCATCTTGGAAGCCAGAAGAGAACAGCTCTTGTGCAAACAGGTGCTCGTCAATAGTGATCCTAGCACGCTTCCTCTGCGTCAAGCTCCTCTCGTCAATGGTGATCGAAAATCCTAAAGTACATATTTAAATCCAGGACGTACACAAGGGGTGGGGGGGGGCTGGGTATCCGGCCTCCCCCGAGAAATCCTAAATCTTTCGGAATTTCTGAGCATTCTTTATTCAAACTATGAGAAAGGTGGATTTTGTCATCCCTCCTGAAAAAAATTCCTACATTCTAGTCCCTGATTCCAGTCCCTTAGCTCTCTTCTAAATTTATGTAAATTTATATTGAATATAAAATTTCTAATGTGTAACATACTGGCTTTAGGATTACCTTGGTCTGCAGGATTGCCCGGTTTTAGCCCGGTCTATTGCCCGGGTTTTATTGCCCGGTTTAAAGGAAATTTATCTTTTCTGTCTTGACTTAAAATAAAGATATCTGTTCAAGTGACATATCTTATGTTTGAGATAATACTACTTTTAAATGGTGAACTCCACTACTTTGATGGTGTGTAACTGTAAGTTAAATGTTAAAATGAAATACAATTAAGTGCAGCATGCATATCCTGTAAGATGACTCCTTTCAATATTCACAGATTTGACAAGTAGGGTAAATGGGAAGGGGAGCCTCTTGCCTTCCTCGATTTTGAAAATACGTTTTTTTGGTATTGTCATGGGAAAATTGTGTTTCTGGCATTTTCGTTGAAAATAAAACAAAAATTGCCTTCCCCTAGATTTTGAAAAACACCCCCCCCCCATTTCCGTGAATTGATGCCCCCGGACTTGACTCGTCCCTTGTGGAAAAGATATACTCACTATCCTCTCGAGAAACAAGAATAATGTTACAAAAATATGTAAAATAGGAAATAAGAAATATTCCCATTTAAAATTCGGTAAAAACAAAGCTACTGGTAGCTATCATTCTCCCCCCACCACAAATGTAGCATAGTTTTTGGGGTGTGATGGCAATGAGCTTTGAAGGCCTGAGTCCTGATCCAGGAATATTAGGTTCACCCTCATAATAATAATACTCCCCCCTCCAACCTTTGACATTTCCCCCGTGGTGATCATGCCTCAACTGAAAAAAGGCAAAAGAAAAGAAAAACCTCTGTCCAATGAAATAACATAATATTTTAATCGTTTCACTGTATCACGAAAAAATGATATCCCGCATTTTCTCTTCAAATAACAAAAAAAAAAAAAAATGATTATGATCTTCTGTAAATGGATTTGTACTTAACACCATGTGACTCTGTTGTCTGGACAAATGTCAGTCCAGACTGTCAGTCCACAAATGTCACAAGTCTGTCCACAAATGCACAAATCAAGTCCACAAATGCCACAAATCTGTCAGTCCACAAATGTCAGTGTTGAAAGCAGCATGAGTGTAATATCAATTCACGGACTTCTTTGTTGTTGTTTTTATCTGTGCTTCCTATGAAATAAGTTCCAGTGTATACGCCTGTTTAGCCTAACATACAAAAAAAAGAACAACTGTCTATGCAACTGTGAATTTTCGGTTGAAAGAAAGAGAAATTGCATCTAAATAAAATTAATTGTTTTTTTCAAGAATACAAGCGTTTGTCTCAGCTTAAATGTGATGCATTTAAGCTGAATAATTTACGCGAGGGTCTTGACCCTCTATCCCACCCCTGACAAAGTTAAGAATCGTTGATACCATAAGTGAAACAAAAAAGAAATCTTGAATATTACTATTTCTTGAAAAGGGGCTTTTTTAACGAATTTCACACAATGATTTTTACTTTACTGAATTTTACTGATTTTTTGAATCTGTCAAGAAAAGAAAAGGAACAAAAAAGTCTTCAAAGTCACAGTAATTGCTCAAATAATAGTTTAAAAAGGAAGAAAATAGGGATTTTATTTTTCGTTTATCTGGCCAAAAAATTCAAAGTAGATAAATAATTTATCATAATATAAAATTTTCTGTAGTGTTTATGATTTTTTTCCCACAAGAGGTCACTGGGAGGGGGGGCTAAGCTCACTAGCTCTCCCTCGGGATTAAGATTGAAAACAGAAGTTTGATCAGATATTGAAAAGAAATAAAGAAAATATACAAAAGTAAGAAATATTTACTGAAATTGTAACATACTTGCAGTTCAACGCTCTTGTATTCTTGGAAAAAGCGTAGCGTAAAATTTCTCAACAAATTTCCGTAAATTTTTGAAAAAAGAAACTAGATCAATACAGGGAGTGTTCGTACTGGGTGCATTGGGGCTACCAGCTACTTGACCTCTCTAACGCCACGCCCGAGTCACTGGCTGTTTCGTTAATTTTACTCGCATTTACATTTACTCGCGTAAATTTAACCCGTTAAACATTGTTTAATTCGTATTGACTGAAACTCAAAGGACACATACCTTCCATTTGCTAAACAGTATCAATTTTGTTACCTTTCCTACGAAACACAATTGGGGGAAGAGCGAGCCAAAATCTTTTTACTAAATTATGTTTTTGCATGTTTTTACGTAGAATCACGTTTTTGCATGTTTGCGCTCCCCTAGCATGGCATGTTTTATATTTTGTTTATTTATTTCACGTTTTTGCTTTGGTTGTTTAGGACGTACTTGGTTCAGAACCTGCTTATGGCACCACAGCATATAGTAATCAAGGACCCCCAAGTGTTCACAGTGGCCAAGAACCTGGCACCTATCGACACCAAGGTTAGATATTACCCACGTTTCCTTTTTGACCGTTTCATTCGCCTATACTTATGCATCTGAATTTTAATTCTTGTCCATAGCTAAGATTATTACTTCTACTGCTACTAACAGATCCTCGCGGCGTAAGATTACCTGAATTCAATACAGCTCACTTTTGACAGTTTTTTGGCTATATTTTTGTTTCAGTCCTCGAGGGAGATGGTTTAGATTGCAGTCCTCAGAGTTTATAGGCGCACCTTCATCCAGTGTGCTGGATTGCTCAGATTGGCAATCTGTTTACTGGCAATTACCAAGTTGTAGTTACCACATTTTCAGTGTTAAAATTACCAAAAAGTTATGCTTCTCTTTTTTCAGTATAGTTGATTGGTAATTTTTGTATCTTCTTTGTATAGTTAATTGACAATGATTTATAATGAAGTTACAGGTATGTTTTATGAATAATTTTGCTTTCGAACCGTTATTCCCAACGTAGGGCACAGGCCCCATTAGTTGAGTATGTCAATATTTTGGTGGGTCATCTGCAGGACGTGTACCCTTCGGCGACCCCAACGTAGGGCACAGGCCCCATTAGTAGAGTATGTCAATATTTTGGTGGGTCATCTGCAGGACGTGTACCCTTCGGCGACCATACTAGGGTCTTAATTGAAAAAGAACAGTAAAAAATCAAGTGAATGACGTCACATCCATATGTATTTAAAAAGCAAAAAAAAACAAGGTTGTATTTTAATGACGTCATGCATTGTATAAAAGGTGCTGAATAAAGACCAGAAATTGGCATAATTAGTATATTATACTAGTATTAGATTAAGAAAAAAAAGTAAGTTAGAATATGCCAACAGGACGACTTGAAGAAAGATACCAAGCTAATGACCTTTTAAGCGTCTTCCAGGTGAATACGCGTTAAATTTTGAATAGCAAAATTTAGATACCACGAGGGGATGTCAGGATTTTAGAAAAGCCTAGGTTGGGCATGGCCCAAAATTGGTTGCGAACCACTGCTTTAGAAGGAGGAGGGGCCGCTGAACAGTACAAAAATCCAGCTTACCATGTGAAAGTTAAACATGTGCAAGATGTTTCGGAATTAGTTGGACCAGGAGCTAGTGATTCAACCTCCAACCCATCCCCCTTCTAAGATACGACTTTTCTGGTATAAAGATGGCTATATACGAGGTATATAGCCGAGAAACTAACTTACATCTTGGTACTAAAAAACAAAACGAAGTAAAAAAGTTACTTTAAACTAATCAATACGTATCCAGCCGGAGATGGCCTAATCGGGTTGGAGGTCAACCTTCCAATCGCCCCCCCTCCTTGTTTACGCCGTTGCTGTTATAAAAAGATTACGAAGAATATATGAAGAGTGTACGAATGACGTTCGAAAAGTAATTTACATTAAAGTAAAGGGAAAATATTATTTTAAACTACTCAATACACATCCAGCTGGGATAGTTGGATGTCTTTGCTGTTTCTCGTTCACATAAACAGCAAATATAGTTGTAAAGTGGGTATGGATATTTGCTACTAAAAAAATAGTGTTAAATAGAAAAAAAATCGGGACCCCTTCCCTCCTCTGAAACCCTCAACCTTTCTATATTTCTTGGCATTAGTTTTCAAATTATGAAAATGTATTAGGTCCAAGCTCTAAATCTATACATTACCAAAAAAATAAAATAAATAACTTTTAATAGATTAGCTGTGCTTTGTCAAAAATAAAGTAAAATACAACAGACTAAAAATACAGGTCAAAATTGAGTAAATAATGTTTAAAAATTTTTATGCTGTGGCATTACGCTAAAAAATTTATGTTAATTTTAAGAAAAAGTTTTAGTAATACTGGACTTGAGTCGTCACACCCACTCTGAGGTCAGTTAGATAACGGTCTCAATTCAGTTAAGAGAGACCTAGTGGGAGCGTTTTTTTTTTTTTTTATATATATTTCTCTATCCTTGAAAAATCTGTTTTATTACAAACAAACATTACTAAATAGTGACTCTACACTATGAAAGATATAACAATTCTGACTGTGTTTTAGAACTTAGAGAATATATTATTTAAAACCAAACCACATATTTTACTAAATTATTCTTGGTATAAAAAAACTAAATTTGTATTCCGGCGAAGTAATAATATATGGGATGTTGAATGAAATTTGCAAATGGATCAACAAGATCAGCGTAGTGTATGTGTCGATCACCTTATACTCTACCCTTGGCCGGGAGTGTTGTACGGTTGTACTTCGCCGGAGTGCAAATTTAGTTTTTCCCCTAAGGATATCTACTAAATTACAAACTTGTTTTGGGGGCCACGTGTATCATTCATTTAATATAAAGCTTCTTTTTCTTTTGTTTTTTTTTTATAGATAAAATACCAATTGAATTAGCCAATTGAAAAACCCTGTTTTCCTGTGCTGTTTTAAATAAACAGTTCTCGCATTTTAGGTTGTAATATAATATACAACCTAAGCGAATATTTTGGTCCTAAACTAAAAATTGAGTTTTAGGTGATAACTTTATTATATTTTTGGTAAGAATTCTGAGACTTGTCTTGGGGGAGGGAATAATTCCTTATATTCCTTTTCAATAATTATTTTCCTTTTTTCTAATTCCTTTTTCTACAATTAGCCATGACATGATGCCCACAACTATTCCATTTTAATTCTAAATTCAGCTGTCAGTGTATCTACTCGTATTTCGAGTAGCATTTCAATAAATCGTATTTTAAAAGACATAATTCTACATTCAGTACCAGTATAAGAAGAGATTAGAAACCTTAAAACTCTCCATCTTTTTCGTTTTATTCTTGGCGATTAAGTATTATTCTATGTTTATAATATATTATTCTATATCTTTAAAGTAGTCTTCATGATTCACGGAAATCGTGTAATAACAATAATGATTTGCTTTTGACAAAATTTTACAATAAAGTAAGCGGAGTAGATTGAACTAACAAGGAAAAGAAAATACAAGACAAAAAAAAACTCATATCTCGGGCAGAAAGAACTGAAGTAAATAACGATAAGAAGACAAAAGAAAATCAAAGACAACAAAGACCTTTAAGATTTTAAATGCTATAAATACTTTAACAATTGTCTAGCATCGATTTATATGATAAGCAAGACAACAGTATTTAATGCTAGACT